>NW_028145556.1:665000-860000 GCF_977016875.1 Pavona decussata | reverse complement strand
ACGCAACGCTCCTCCCCATGGAGGAGCGTTGCGTGACGAGACACAGAACGGCCGCAAGGGAGACTATGAGATTGCAAGTTTGGAATGACTGCAAAAAAAGCCTTTCCATTTGATTTGGAAAGTTTTCGAAATTTCCAACCGAAAATTTTGGCTAAGTGGAAAGCGCCCCTGGTTTTTATACGATACCATAAGGACATGTAAGGTGGAATTATTAGTTGATTAAGGCACAATTGCAAGTGATTAAATTGTGGTCAACCACCTCAACATGCTTGCATAAACAGTTAAACACTTTTCTTTGTACTTTCAATGTTACACAGATAATAAACTTACTTTTAGCAACAAAACTAACTCTCTTTTGCTTTAAATACTCTGTTTTTTGCATCGCTTTTTCTTGCTAAACTTATTTTTCTCCAGCTTATATATAATCGAAAATATTAATATAGTATAGCGCTCAATAATTTAGATAAATCAGTTTGTAGCTCATGCAACCAACCCATATATTTATGAAGCAAAGGCGCTTTTTTTCTTTTCATCAAGATAAATGGAAGAATAGCGTAAAAGGAAGTCCGAATTTAAGACTGCAAGGTCGAGATAGAAGTCTGAGAGTGGATATTGTTTTAGCATTACCTGCCTTGAAAGATATTTTCCATAATCAAAGTGATTTATTTCAAAGTTTTGCTTGTTTTGTTTGTTTGTTTGTTTAGCCACTTTCCCAGCACGCGCTCCCGGAATCGAAGACTACACTATTTCTGTGTAGCCAACGAAGTAGCAGATCTTGTGACTAGTCCGTCACTGGGTAATATTCCAAATTTTTATATACCCATACTAAAGACGTTTAGGTACCTTTTGTTGTCATGTCTGGCCGGCATGACCGTGCAGTCGGTATATATAAATGGTTCCTTGTGTATGCTTTTGATAAGATAGGACAAGATAAGGTAAGATAATATAGCATAACATAACATAACATAACATAAAAAAGATAAGATAAGGTAAGACAAGGCAAGGCAAGATAAGATAATATAAGATAAGATAAGATAAGATAAGATAAGATAAGACAAGACAAGATAAGATAAGATGAGACAAGACAAGGCAAGAGAAGACAGATAGGATAGGATAATAAGATAATACAAGGTAAGGTAAGATCAGATAAGATGAGGTAAGATAAAATAAAAATAATAATACAAGACAAGAGGAGACTAAAGCTAAGATAAGATAAGACAAGATAAGATAAGATAAGATAAAACCCTTTTGAAAGTACAAATAACAGGGATAAATACTTCAGCAATTCTCACTTTGCTGTTATCTTTCAACTATGATTTTTTACGCTGCAAAAGGCTTTATGGAGCCACAAAAAATCTAAAAAACTAAAAAGGATTCCCAAATTAAGGGACAGGCTTGCTGTCCGAATCATCCCAATCAAACTTGAATTTACCCAAGTTACATTCATTACTATATCACTCATTCTTAAACATGTCACTCAGAAGTCTTTCTATAGGAACAGTTCCTATCGTCTTCTTGAAGAAAAGATCTTCGATATCTTTGGCGCTGATTCGACGCAAAGCTGGTAGCAGAAGAAGGAGGCGACCAAACCGAGCTAATTGAGTGGGAGACTGGGCGCGAACATACTCTCCAAGCATGAGTTGGGCCTGGTCCTGGGTTGACTCGACTTGTTCAGGGTCCTTTAGCCCGCAGGCTGCTGAGGGTTAAATGAATATCAATATCTATCTATCAACCAATCAAACTTTGTTTAACGAGTGTTAACACTAATATAACCCAAAGAAATATTTTATATAACTTGATGTTTCGTATGCTAGTCAAAATACATTTTCAAAAGTGACCGTTTAAATTTGTGTACAACTATATATATATATAATGAGAATGATGTATTATTCAGTAAGTGACACAGGCATACTCGGTGCTCCTATCAGGAGTCGAACCTAAGGCCCCGTTTATATGGAGAAAAGTTGTCCCGGGAAAGAAGGTCACCCTCCCAGCCGAGTCAACTTCAGCGAGCGTTTATATGAGAAAAAAGTTGACCCCTTTGCCCGAGCCAACAGCTCTCGCGCATGCTCTGATTGTCGCGTCTTGACTGAGTTGACCCGGCAGGGCGAGCCAAAGTGTTTATATGGAGAAAAGTTGGGCCGGCTAGGAGGGTGACCCTACCATCGAAAAAGGGTGACCCGGCTAGGCGGGTCACCCTTCCTTGTCGAGCCAACTTTTTGTTTCTCATGTAAATGGTTCGCCAAGTTTTGTAAGGAAATGTAGAAAAAGTTGGCTCGCCCAGGGTAGCTTGGGTAGGCAAGTGACCCTTCTACCCGGGACAACTTTTCTCCATACAAACGGGGCCTAAGACCTTCCGATACTAGTTTGCAGATGCTCTACCACTGAGCTACAGGTGACTCGTGGGAGCTAAGGCCGTTAAACTAGGTTCATGGGACAAGTATCCTGCATACTGCTGGGATTGGAATGTCGAACGTGTGGTATATGCGCAATGGAATATATATAATAGTGATAAGGGGTCTGGAACCGAGATTAAGAAAAACGATCTTAACAATGAATCTATAAAAGCTACAGCTAATTAATAAAGCGTCAGCTTTTCACTGCTGACGTTGACATTAAAAGCTGGCTTTAGTTCTTGGATGAACAAAGTTTCTTTGATTTTACAGTGATAATCACTTTTGCCCAACGCTAAAATATATTATGCCCGGTGGTTTTGACATCGTCAGCAATGGCTGACGTGCTGTCATTTTTAGCGAGGGTATTGAAGTGTTCAGTTTTCCTGTAATGAAGTCGTCGCCTTGTTTTACCGATGTAAAAATCATTGCAGTCCCAGCAATCGGCTTTGCAAATGATTCTAGATTGTTGAGAACCGATTTATTTTTGCGCAGACTCATTCGACGAAACACGTCACGTGGTACGGAGTTTATTCTCTTATCCATCATTTGTATCCTTAGTGCAAGCGGCACAACATTCACATTGCCGCTAATCCCACCATAATCACACACCTCTTGCTCTCTTCTGGCGTCGTCACTCAGTCGGTAAAGCAACAGACGATCACATCTGGAGGTCGTGGTTTCGATTCCCGCCGAGGTCGGAGATTCTTTTCTTTGCCTCGTGTGATCACCCATTTCCTTACTAGAGCTAACACTCAGTGGGAAATTCAAGGATTCACTTTAGCATTTTAACATACACTGCAGAGTCTGATCCATGATTTTTAACAGAGTAATATACTTACATTAACACTGATTCAAGACGGAACATTAAACTCTTTACTTACTTGGTTTAAACAGCACTATCGCCTTGAGACATGCGTACTCCGTAGAATCAACATTGGCAGCTTTAAATTTGTTCACTGTTTCTTGGAGCAGGCGCACTGTCGCCATCACGTCAACAATAGTCTCGGGTGGAGTGGTGTCCACGTGCATTCCTGCGGCTGTCAAAATTGGCGCGATTTCCAAGGGCATGGACCACTGGCTCGCACCCAGCAGAAACAGTTCCCGCCATCCCTCCTCTAGCAGAATGACCTGTTTAAAACAAGTTAATAATAAGAATGACGTATTATTTAGAGAGTGACACAGGCACACTCGGAAAAAGAAAATCCGAGTGCTCTTATCAGGAGTCGAACCAGAGAGACCTTCCGATTACTAGTTCGGATGCTCTACCACCGAGCTACAGGAGACTCGTGAGAGCTAAGGCCATTAAACTAGGTTCATGAGAGAAGCATCCTACACACTGCTGGGATTTGAATGTCAATGTACGTACTAAACAACGCAACAACAACGCCACAAAACAAAAGGCTTAATGAGCAAAAACAATCGCTCAGTTCTAAACGTGCGCTTTAAATTTTGGTACATTTTTTGCTGTTCTCTGTAAAACAACGTGAAATGACCAAATTCAAGGTTTTATGGAGAACTTGAACACACGACGGTATTAGCTTGAACGCCACTTCTATCAGTTTGGTTCCTGGGAAGTTCACTGTTTCCATAGAAGTTAAAAAGTTGAATAATCACGAAGTAGCACAAATAAAATGAAGCTGTATTTTCAATTGACGTTTTCGTTTCCGTCAGCGTTGTCGTTGTTTAAAATGGGGGCTTTAGCAACGACAACGGCGACGGCGACGGCGACGGCGACGGCGACGGCGACGAGAACGTCAAAAAACAACAGGCTCAGGAGGGGCTGTTTACATGGAGGGAGGAAGATCCTAGCACAAGGAAGATCCTAGAAGGCGGATCAACTTCTCGTTTGGTTTACATGCAGAAATTTTGGTCGGAGTGGTTACCAAGTGGAGAAGAAAAAGAAGAAAAATTGTCGGCCTTGAGTAGCTGAACGCCCGGTTGCCGCCATTTTGTTCTTTTTTTGTCCCTAGTACTAAGATCTTCTTCCAAAAAAACAACTCTGCACGTGCATTACACTTTTTAGTACATTTCTCTGCCGTCACTGCACAACTAGGACGTGAAATTTCCTGATGGGATGTTTTATGGAGGACGTAAATACACGACAACCAGTTGTTCTTTCTCTTTCTAAACTTGGGTGCGGTCTCCAAGAATTCAACTCCAGGAAATTTTACCTAAATTTGACATTTAAAACGAGTTGGAATTATTGCGACGACGTTTGAGAAAACGCGAAGTCGTTTTACTAGTGACGTTTTCACTGCCGTTGCCGTCACCGTTGCTTAAAAGCTCCCTATTATAAGGTCCCTAGTTTATACATACAACTGTAAATAACGAACTTAACTGTGCTTGTTTTTTGTACCCTGACAAAGATAGTAATGTGAAAACGTCGGTTTTGTGGTGATTTTTTTTTTTGTTAGTTATCCATTCCTATTTATGTGGTAAGAAGTAATGCTGCCGGCTGGTCGCCTCATTCTCTTTCACCCACCTGATCTCTGAAAGGCAGACTCATGAATGATGGGATATTCCTGGCCCATTTAACAGACATGAACAACAACTTAGCAGCGGCCTCACACACAGCTTCAGGATTGGAATAATACATAGACACTGACAAATCCGATTGAAATCTGACTGGCTTGAATTCCAGACCCAGATCGAAGTCATTAGCTGGCAGTTGACACCCCTCCATGCATGTCTCGGCTGCTAGCAAAGTATTAATGAAACCGCTCGCGTTGTGTTGAACATGCGCAGTTGTAGCGACCTCCATCCTGTCCTGAGCTTCTTTGAGCATCTTTTGTTTGCGGAGAGTGGAGCTGCGGGGCCCGCGTTCATGCTGGACAGCTGTAGAAATTCAATAAACATGTTCAAACACTCGCCTTGGTCTTCTTACGCAATAGCTAGTTCTTTGGACAAGTTAGGTATTCTTTCTACCCCCCCCCCCCCCCCCGCCAGAAGAAAGAGTGCATGGCACGTGCCCTTTACCATTATTATTTAGAGCTCTTCACAATTTCAATAGACAGAATTCGAACTTAAATAAACCTATTGCAAACCTGCCGTAAAGTTTAGAATATATTATTCTCTTTCAAATGATTTTAAATGGGCTTATTTTCTTGGGGGCTTTATTTCGGGGAGGGGGAGGCTTATTATCGGAAAGATTTTAGCGACTGAGATTTGAGGGGATTTAGATTCGGAATTTTACAGTAGCCAATTGGATGTGTGATCACCAAGCCCGTACATAACAGGGAGACTTGAGGCGAACTAAGTCTTTTACTCAGTTTATACAGATTAACATTGAAAAAGACCATAGCGTTTTTGAAGGAGTTCAGAAATGGTATTAAAAAGTTGATCAAAGTACCTGACTGTTAAGTTTAATCATGATTAGCTATACATAGTAGACAATTTATTCCACAAGCGCGCGTTGTATATATAGATAGCAATCCAGGTGCGCAGCGCTGAGTTGACTACAATCCTCCGATATCCAACAACCGCGAGTCAAATAATTGTTTTATCAAAAATGTATATAATATTTGCTAGATTTTATTCTACAAGAAAGACTTGAAGGCGGTTTAATGGCCGCTATTTCTCGGGCGTGGTATATTGGCTGATATACCATGGCCGCTAAGCCAATCAAACTCTGGAATTGCATCAACAAATGATCACGTTTTTAATAATTTCTTTTTTTTTCTTTCACTTGCCATAATTCTATTCTACATAAACGTTTCAGTTTTTTTTTTTCGTGATTGTGCTGTATTGTATTTGAACTTTTATGAATGAATGTTGGGTATATAACCCAAGCAGACAAGTTTTCATACCATGTTGTCACGGATATGGCCTAATTGACAAGTTTGATTATATGGAAGGATGACCTTGAAATAAATCATCCTAACACAAACGCGTGTCAAGACACGAGCCAAAATCAGCATGCGTTATCGGCTGTTATCAAATGTTCTTTATCATTTCAATGGACCTTACACGTGCCCTTAAAATTATCGTAAAATATTAATTTTGGTCAATTAGCAAGGTCATATCAACGCGAGGAATCAAATCAAACCTGATAATCGAGGAAAACGGACAATGCTTTAAAAATTAGAAACAATTTATTTTGCTTGTTAAAGTCGATAACGAACCAGTTTTACTTTCAATCTGAGCGACTGGCTGACATAAACTTCTGCCCAAGCATTCAGTGGCATAACTCTTAATCTATGGCGAAAATTCCCGCTTGCAACAGATCCTGAGATCTCGTTGAAACGCAGTTGCCTGGGTGATTTTTCTTGCTAGAGTAAAACTAACAAGAGCGAAGCAAAAAAATAGGTAGGAAAATGTCAAGCCATGACGGATAAAAACTGAAACTGATTTATCATGTGGTTTTGTGGCTTTGTAGCCCAAAGAGCTTTTGACTGAATGATATTTTACTAAAGAGCATAACATGTACTTTCTTTTCATGGTACTTCTATTCAAGTACATCGCAGGTGTTTTTCAAGTTGTTTTGAATTACCGATGCCTTGATCTTCGGCTTGTATGGAATTCACTGTTTATGAAATATTGCAACAACATTAAATATTAATTTAGTGATGACTCCCTGCTGAAGTATCTTCGAAAACCGTTACTTTAATTATCACCCATTCCGTGTGAGAGCCACCGCTTTTGATGCGATGTTTTCAGAAAGCTGATATCTGATAATAGGACTTGAAAATTCATTTGACGAGGTGCTAAATGGAATTAAAAAGTTTCGCTGGCCAAGAAAGCATTGTTTTTTTTCTGTGGGTTTGCATCGTCCTTAGCAAACAAAGGATTGTTTTATTTCACAGAATACGGAAATAATATTTGCTGATGCAGCAGGACTCGGTTGCCGCAACGTAGCTGTTCTCAAATGCCTCGATAATAATGGGAGCCAAACGGTTGAATTTCAAAACATAAAGACAACTCAAGGAAAAATTAGTTCATATTAAAGACAACGACTCAACGAGGGTTGCGAAGAACTTTCGAAGAACTTGAATACTTTGTATTGTGAAAACTGAAATTTATCGCCCCAGAAAAACTGAAATTTTCAAAGAAGTTTAAAACCGAATAGCCGGCACAATTCAACTCAAACAGAATACATGATTTAAGTATTTCAAAGCCGAAAAACCGATACCGATACGCGACTGTGTGTTGTGTCTCCAAACAGCTAGGCGCACTTTCATCCGTGTTAACTAGCTTATAACCTGCTATCTCAAATGAGGTGCAACTCATTTGCTGTGCCATAATCAGTGATTTTAGGATAACATGGCCGAATGGCTCTAGAAAATTAAATATTAAGTAGATGAATGTCTTCATTGGATTCTCCAAATACGCCAGTTTTTTTTGCAACTTATATATTGGAGAAGCTGTTTGCGCCAAAAAACGATCGCATTTATCATTTACTCCTTTTGTATAATTAGCTAACACATAGAAGCTAAAAAATCTTTCCTCTTCGACTTTTACTGAGTTGACGTGTAAATTTAATTTTACGCTCATTATTAGAAGGAATAATGAAATTTTCATCTTGTAAGGCGTATGTTGTTAGCGAGTTATCACGCCCCCCACAATAGTGTTTTACTATCGTACGCCATAAAACATCTAATTACAGAGATTGCTTCTATTTTTTCAATCACATTTAGATCAGTATCGTCCTTAATTTTTGGATTCTAAATATCTTTATTCTCTGCGCACTCAGTAGACAAATAATTTTTCAGAAATTTCCTACGACCAAAACCCTTTCCAACACAAAGACCGAGAACAGTTTAGCGACATTGATTTCAACTGTGGACGAAGTCCGGAACAAATATCGACAAAGCAAAACTATATAAGTATCTCTTTACTAGCTCTGTAGAATCGCTGCCTCTTAACTTTTTGATCTTCTTTATAAGCCATAGTCCGGAGCTTTTTAATCTCCATCACAAGACATACAAAGGATTCGTTCTAGTCATGTGGCCGGCCGCTTCGCGATCGTTGGTGCCATGGCCCGAAATTCACGGTAACGTGTCGTGAATTATCTCTGGTTTTCTCCGGAAAGAAATTCTCTAGAAGATCGCCGTGGGAGACTACTCAATGAAACGTAGACAGAAAACAAAGAAAAACATATTAAAAATTAAATTATGATATAGTCGCTTGGTCACTGTACCGCGATTTTTCCGAATATAAATAAGACGAGAATAAATTTTAACAAGCCGACGACTATTATTTGTTGCACATGTTTTCAACGGTAAGAATAGTTCCCCGAACAAGAAGCGTTTTTTAATTTACTGAAATATTTTTTTTGTGTGTCATATTTGTTTTGAACATGAACACAATTTTAAGATTCGTAAAATGGCTTATTTTCCTACAGTGCGACGAAATATTATTATGGACAAGAAAGACCAATAAAAGTATTTCCCTGTATACTAAAAGAAATACGTTTACTCATTAATGTTATTTTGTTTTGTTTCTGGAAGAGAAACATGAAAAAATCTTATCTGAATTTCTCTTTTCCTCATCAGGGGTCGATTTCATCAAAATTACAAAGTTTGTGGGCACGAATTTAGAAAAAAAGAGGAATTATTTTCGAAGAGTAGAGAGAAAATAATCACCTGAAATCAGCCACAAGCCGTCAAAATCGTGATGCACTTTAATGGTTTTCTTAATTTAATCGTCTGTGAATTTCAGGTACTTGACCAAAATTCTTTCGATCCGACATCAGTATTTGTTTATTTATCTTTCCGTTTTTAGTATTTTTTAAATATATTTTATCGCTTATTTAATTTAAAATAAAGTGCGAAAATATCACGAAAAAGTATTTCGAATTATAGATCAGCTGAAAATAAAAAAAGACATCAGGTGTGATCTCCCAATCGATGTAGCTCCAGTCGACATAAACTCATGTTGAACTTAATATTTTCTTTAACAAGTTTAAACGACCTTAAATGAAAATGATTAAAACCAATTTTTAACTCATGTAGTTCTGTTCCTTATTGCGAGTCGATACTATTTTTTCGACAAGAGCTATACTTTGTCAGTCAGGTTTAACCAGACCAAATGTTATTAACATTTCACCGCTTTTCTCGAATATAAACTTGCTATAAAATACCGTCTCTATTTTTCGTCTCAAACATTACGCGCAAGTGTTTGTCAAGTTAAAGAATCAGTTGAGCCGGTGAAAAATTTAAAATCGTCTTGAAAGAAACGATGGAAATTCTGTCTTCCTGGATCAATTCAGTTCAGAACAGTCTGCTTTTCCGGATAGTTTTCTTTGCCTCGTTTCGAATTAGCATGACTTTAAAAACCTTTCACCTTAATTTAAAGCAAAGATTACACATTATTTTCATAATTTTAAATGCTTAAAAATGCCTTCAGTACACTATTCTTGGGATTATAATAAATCAATCTTATTCTCATGAGGGAAAGACGTTTTAAAGCCAGACGAATCTCTTGCTTAAAAGCAAATTCATTAAACCCGCCCAAAAAAGCTTTCGTTTTATCGTCGAGCTTTTTGTTGTTAAGAAAAGTTCATAAGCTGAAAAGCGACTGATTTCCTGAGGCTTTCTACCCTTAATTACATGTTCTTTTTCGATTCTGCCAGCTAATGAACTAGTTGAAACCTATTAATTCATCTTTCCGGCAGCACCAGGAAATTCTCTGAATCCTTTTCAAAGAGTGTTAGAAGAAATAGAAAATAATTCCATTTTGCTTAAGCATTAGCCAAGATCTTCAAGATGATCCTCAAGATCAAGGAGGGAACAACCATTCAAAGCTGAATTGGGACATTTGTAAATCGACGAATTCTCGGATTAACTCAAATCCCTCTAACAAAACATGCTTCACTTGAAAGTTGCGTTGCTAGTACTGTTTAATAAATTCGCTTCAATTTCCAGATATTTTATCGATCATTGCAACTTTTAATTTTTGCTCGAGTTTAGTGTGTGTATACAAATAAATTCAGTTGATAAAATGCCCCCGCCACGCAAACTTTTAAAACCCCTTTTCATTACAGGTATTATATTCCGACTCGCAGTAAAAGCTCTTGAAATTTCATATTTGTATTAAATGAAAATTGCCGAATTCAGTCTGGTCACCAGAGGAAATAATGGCCGAAATGAATCTTGTCAAAAACATGCGAAATTGATTTTGGGCAGTTGAAAATGGAACGCTTTGATGAATGTGAGTTTTTGAAAGAAACCCGACATGCAAAATGACTTTTAAATGACTTCTGCTCCAAATCCACAGCAACTACGCGAAAGAGTTAAAAAGTTTGGTTCCAAAATCAATCACTTTTCCTTTATATTCGATATCGGAAAAGTCTTTTAGTGTAATTTTATTATAGTGCAGCGCTTTACTGTTCGCTCGAAGACAATGAAGCGTGCGGCCATTACAAAGTAATGCTTTAGCAAAATTGATTTTATCTAGAAGCGAACGGACAGCGACAAAAGCTCACCGCGAAAAAGAAAGCCTCTTTTTTATTTTACCCAGAGTTACTCTGAATATATTCACAATTTTAAGTTAATTTTTAAACATTAAATAGAAATTTACTTGGATTAAATTTACCGGTAGGTAAATCCGGCTTAGAATGTCAAATTTAAATCGATGCGTTGAGTGGGACATATAATATCTTCATCTAATCGATGAGGAGCTAAGTGATATGAGGTTGGTCGGATCTTAAAAGGATTGTATGATAGTTAAGATTTCTTTCTTTTAACAGACGAAAGTCAAACAGTTTTAGCGCTTTCTTCGGAGAATCAGATTAGCGTTTAAACGTTCGACAGTTTTCATGGTTGTTCCATAGGGGTGTTAATAAGAAAAATAACAGAAATGTAAATAACGGCATTTAATGTAAGCTGTTGATTTTGAAACTTCGTAGATCTAAAGAGAATCGTGTTTGTGCTATCAATAAATAAAGCTAACAATACTAACTACAGCGAAATAGAGAAAACGCGAAATTTCATACAGAATTTTTAACATTCGCGCTTAAAAATCACAAAAAACTTCGAATATAATTCCCACGCACAACGCCCAGAGCAATTAAGCAAAGAAAATTGATCTCCTACCATCTTTGTTCATGGTGACTTCAAAGCATTTCTTCAATCGACACGAGCGGCACTGGTTTCTGTGGATTTTATCCACGGGGCAGTTGCCCTTGCCGTTGGTTGCCCTACAAGTGTATGAACGATTTCTGCGGATACTTCTCTTGAAAAATCCACTGCAACCATCGCAGGCATAGATTCCGTAATGCTTCCCCGAGGAGCGGTCTCCACACACTTTACAGGGGATATCCAGAAGACGTCCTTTTCGGATCAAATTAAAAGGGAAGAAATATTAATTTAGAAAAAGTTAGGGAAGTCGACGAATTAGATACGGCTAACGTGCCGAAACGACAACAGCGTGAGTTTAAAATTTTCAAGAGATACATACCGTTAGGTTTCGATTTATCGTTCTTGTCGAAATCCATGTCGTCATCTTGATGATCGGAGTTCATCGCTGATGGAAAATTTGTCGTGCTAGGTCTCCACATCGGATTTTCTTATATTACGCGAGGGGACAACGTTTTAGAAGAATCCGTGCATCTTGCTACGAGAGGTCAGTTTAATAGCAAATATCAGGAAGCCTTAGGTAAAGCGCGAAGCTGATTGGTCGAGGGAAAGCCATTACTGTTTCATTTTCCATTTCTCGCGAAACAACAAACAGTTTTATTATGACGTTTGATTCGCCGAGACACTTATAAACATTGTTATTCGGCAATTACTCAGATGTGCCGAACAAATCAAAGTCATAAACAGCTACCATTTATTTGACAGGGACCAAAACACCACTTATTATGTGACGAGAATTTTCGGAACGTTTTCTGTTCATCTCCGTCTCCTGCATAGTTGCTAATTCAAAAACGTTCGGAAAATACGCATATTTGTTTGTACACTTAACTTCGAGATGACTTTCAAAACATTGTTTGATGCGTTAATGAAATATTTAGTGATGAATACAATCTGAATTATTTAAAAAATTTACCTAAAAATATCATTTTTAAACCCTTTTAATAGTATTAAATGAGAGATAACATTCAGACGGGAAGAGGTTTCTTTTTGTCGTTATCAGGTTATTCGCAATGCTGCGGTTAAACTGGATTGCGTAGAAAAGTGCTGTTGATCACAAATCATTGACTCTTGGAAGCCATGGTGCTAAATGTTACCGGTTTTCCAAAACCGAGAAGAATAACTCAGTTTCAAAGGGTTATGACACTTTGCTTCAGCAAACCAATCACATTGCTTGTCCGGTTGTGAGTGGCACGTGGGAATTCAAACAATACCAAATGGGTGGTTGATGGTTGTAGATTAACGGCTTTTTTATTCTTTCTCTGTTCTTCCATTTCACCCAGCTGTCAACAAAAGAAAAATTGTCTCTTATCAGCTGTCTTTAGCTCCTCGTATATGCACCTGGCATGAGAATTATAATAGTCAGTGGAAAAACTGAATCGGAGGTGATAAAATGTTTACTGTTTGATTTCCCTTCTCGATTGTAAACCCTTTCAATGCTGCCCAAGAACCCATTCAAAGTTCGACCTGAATTGGTTTACTCTAGATCCCTCAGAGGCGGGCGGGCCATAAACTGAACTGTTTTCCTTCCTTAGTGAAAGTATTTTACCCTAAATTAAATCGTTTATAGTTTTTCTATTATCCAGCTCAGAGCAATTAGCGATGGCAAATAATTCAACGCGTGGTTCTAATTATCACTTAAGCAGACGGCAAGCAAACCCAAAGAGAAAGCCATAAATTGAAGAACAAACACTCAGATAAATGGCGAAATTCAATCCAACGTATTTATTTGTTCCCCTAAGGTACGTTTTGTTCTACTTTTTATTCCATTTTGTTCCAAGAAGGTGAAAAATCACTGGTTTTAAAAAAGTAATCTTTTAACTTTTGCCGCTGGAAAATTCACTTCACACAGAGTCAGTGGAAAAAACTAAGAGCTTAAAAATAGGCGATAAGCGATTTATTTCATTAGCAGTGAATACCGAGTGCCTGCACTCAGTAAATATTTTAACATTTTATTTGTAATGACCAAATCTTGTATAAATTTACAGTTACAAAATATTTTGGAAAGGAGACAGTTGAAAACAAATAGACTCGCCTCTATGATTTTCTATAAGAACTGCCTTTGGCAATTTTATTTCCGAATTGCTCTTTGGTGTGCGGTCTTTTAACATCGTTTTACAGTGCGTTCTGTTATAAGTTTCTTACACGAAGGTGAAATTATTCAAGCGTATTATAAAAAAAACGTTGCAACGTGTAACGACAGAATTTAACTATTGACTACACGTTGGTCTTTGCGTTCTTTTTCGCTTTTGAAGTAAATAAGCTTTAAGGTTTAAAAGCCAGCAGGCAACGTGATTAAATACACGTTTACTTTATTAATTTTATTCTTATAGTCAAAGCAAATGACATCGAAAATTCAAAAAGTGAATATTGGTGTGAGGGGGAATATACCTGAAAGCTATGTATGTCTGAGTAATTATAAATTAACGTTCAAGGTGGTTTAGCCGGTTGCTAAGTGAAAGCAACAACGTATTTGAAAGATTTTAACAATCTTTCAAGGGAAGTCTCCCTTTTGCCGCCGGCCTTATATATTAGTGTTCCACCAGAACTTATCTGACTGTTAATAATGGCGATTTTAAGTATCCTTCCTGTGTTTAAGTGTGCATGAAGTCATCAGTTAAAACGCACGACAGGAAGTTGCCTTACTGAATTCTCCAAACAATTTAAGGCTTCGATCTCTTCCGATCTGCGCTCGTTTCCAAGCGATTTACATTTGAGCCATATAAACAACAAAAAAAGCAGCTAGAACCCTTTGTAAGCTTTACGGTAGTGTTAAGGTATATTAATGCTTTCTACAGAAGAGGGAAATACATGCGAAGTGAAAGGAAAGCGACTGAAAAAATCGCTTTAAATCCGCATTTAATCTTTTTTATTTTGCCTAAGGGCACCCGGATAATTGATGTTGCTGATGCGTTTCTGGACTTAAAAAGCTGTAAAACAAATCAGTTTTCCTTTAATTCAGTTTTACCGTCTTGACGCAAGGAACCGCGGCATAAAATAAAAGCTACATAATTGTTTAATTTTAAGGTCACTTATCGCCAAAAAATCCATTCATAAATTGACCAGAAGGACCGTATGCGTTCTGAGTTACCTTGCTGTTTCCGCGTCAGTTTAACTGCGATTTAACTGAGGAAGTTTAGTACAATAATGATGTGTGTACATCACAAAAAACAACGATCGTGCCGGATCTTCGAAGCTAATACAGAGCCTCTAGGATGCGCTTAGTGTTCATGTTCATCAGTTCTGGGGATAAATGTTAACATGATTTTTTCCGGTTTAAGCTAGGATGCGATGGAAAATGCGCCTTGACGTATTAATTTTTTAAAAAGAGTTATAACCTGAAGCGAATTGATCTGAGAAGAAAACTGACGGAATCAGTGAGAGAGGTCAAAAATCCCAGGTATGCGATCAAAGTTTCAGAGTACCTAACGAGGAAGGCCTAAATCGCCTCAGGTTTTCGAACTTAAAGGGGAAGTATTGTGAGGCTTTTGACCTTTTGTGGCGAAAATGGTGTGACAGCACCTTCACTTAGTTATAAAATAATTCTAGAGCATCAAGAAAAAGAAATCAACTGAATTCCTGAAAGGAAAAACTCATGACCTGCTCTAGTGCATTTTGGAAACGAAAACACCAAAACTTGAAAAATGTTAGCTAACTGTTTTCAAGTTGCAGTCCATTCTTAACCAGTCAATCTGTAGCCAGAGACCCTCGTCGATAGTCTTTCTACACTGGGGTGACAATCTACAACAACTTTGAGTGATAGTTTTAGGTTTGTGTTGATAAAGAAACGTTTTGGAGTTTTTGTAAGCTACCAAATTCCCGTGATACTTCCCCTTTAAATGTGATGTGGCAATAGCGTTGTCTTTGGTGAAATATCACCTCATATAGTTACATAACATTAGAACTTTAATTCCTCCTCTTTTTCGAGGAAAAAAGATGGCGTTTAGAATGCGAAAAAAAAAACAGCTAGAATTTTTGGAAAACCAACAGCAGCTCGCCGATCGGAAATTCAGGACATAAGAATTTCCTGATACTGAATATTCAACTGAAAAATCCAGAACAGATTAGACTGTGTTACATTGTCCTCCCAGGCCTTGTAAAGACCATAGAACGATCTTAGAAAAAGAAAATGGCAATGATGATTTACTTAAATTTCTCAGAGGTTGAATGACCCTGAAGTTTTCCCGCTTTCCAACATCAGGCCGCACTTTCAGTCCAAAGCGGCGCCATCTCAGTTGACAGCGAAGCTATTCAAACTTTTCAGCTTTATTTTTCAGCTGAGTCATACCTATTCATTTATATTTGTCTATCATTCATCACGTATAAAGTGTGGCAGAGCAGTCAGTCAAAATATTTCGGCACGATCGGCAGCGGAGGGAGATTTATCCAAACAAGGAACCGTGTTGCTTCAAAGAAAAGTACCAACAATTGGTTCAGGGGTCCCGGTTTTCTTTTTTATCAGGCCTCAATAGAGTTTTCCTACCGAGAAATGTCAATTTTCAATTCCTGTTGGTTCATCTCGATGTGTTTCTTGATCTCGTGAAGTCTTCAACTTTTCACAAGAGTCCATGACCCTGGTGATTTCTGGTGATGTGAATTATTACATAGTAAAATAGTTTTTTGAGACCGAAATCTTTTCTTTAGCTTTGAAAAGCACATACATTCCCAACAACGAAAGTAGAAACTCTCAGCAAGAAGACTTTTACATCGGAGAAACTGAGAGTAAATAATGGAAGTCACTCAAAGCCGGTTTTCAGTTTCCATATATTTTGAATTTTTTGCTGTAGTGGATTTCTCAAACGCTTTTCAGAGGGAAACGAAATAAGTAGAGAAAAAGTGAATTTAAGATGGCGAGTGGAAAATTACTACATAGCATGCTTGTTGGTCCTTGGTTGTCGTAATCGAAGTGAACCATCAGCATCACCATATAACAACTGATGTGAGCACATGTAGCTGGTGAGGCCAATATGAGAGAAAAGTAACCTCTTAACGGCAACAACAACACTGAACTCACGGTATTCATTTAAACAAACATTCACAGGAAGCACTTGAGAACTGACTCCGGGTAGCTTACAAGCTATTCTGGACGGGCATAATAGAATGAAAAAAACAAACAAAAAAAAAAAACAACAGGTAACTCATGGAGCCATCTTCAAATTTAATCACAAATGTATAAGGGGGTTAGCTTCTCAGTAACGAAACTGTGGTGTTGCGTCAGTGGGGAGTAGAAAAGAATGTTTGGTTTATCAACAGAGTTGATAACTAAAGGGAAATTGGCCACCGGAAAGAGATTCGAGTGCTGACGTTTGGAGCGTTAGACCTTCGTCAATTCGCTTTGATGAAAGGCTAACGCTCAAAACATCAGCCCTTGAATCTCTTTACGGTGGTCAATTTACCCTTAGTTATCAACTCTGTTGATGAACAAAGCATTGAGATTGTCGCAATCTTGTTGTATAGCGTCCGGGAAACGGCACGGCACGAAACCAAAAAGAGTAAGGACATCGCTACCGTGACTTAAATTAAGACTTCAAGGTTCGTGATTCAATCTGGGAGAGTTCAGCGTGGTCATTTTCAGTCTTCAGAATTCTAGAAGCGATTTTTTTTTCAATTCGGTTTTTTAAGTACTTTCTCAGCCAGTCAGTCTTTTTCTCGTGATAGTTTAGATCACGAGATACGGAAGCGATCGAGCAAACACCCCCAACCCCCTCCCCCACCCACCCCCTCCCCAACTTCCTTCGCTCGATTATAGAGAAACGGATTGCTACTCAAACATGAAGTCCGTCTGGAGTTGTTGCACTTACTTAGTAAGTGTTACTGACAAGTTTTTTTCCTTTTTCCACCCTTGTGCTGTACTTTTATGCTGGTTTTCACTTTTCACCGTAGCAGGAACCCTGAGAATCCGAAGGCTTCTCCATGCAGGGTTGTCCGTTGCGTGGTCTTCACGAGAGTTTGTGATGATTTTAAAAGTGCGGATATTCATTGAAGCCCTGAAAAACAACCCACAATTCCTTGATTCGCTCTTACGAAGGGCTAACGCTTGAAACGTCACCACTCGAATCCATTTACCGCTAGTTATCAACTCTGTTGATGAACCAAACATTCGTTGCTGTAGAGTAGTGTTCGAATATTAAGCGGATTTTACTGAAACGAGTAGTAGGTGTTCGAGATATCGTGAGCCTCTTATTAAGATTTCAAGAACTATTTCTCAGCTGATTTAATATGAGCAAATGCAAACATAAATGAAGGCCACACTGAACAGTTTTCTATTTTCCATTATGATGCATGGATGAGATGCTAGGCAATAAAGTATTTGGTTAATTAAAGCTGCAGTCGGTGACAAAATGTAATCACATGAAATACACTCATACAAGTAAATTGGCGATAAAGAATTAAAAAGTGAATTGAAGAGTTCTTCGTAATAATTAAAGCAATCTCAGCATCTGTAAAAGAGCCTGACATTTTCAACTATTCTCACGGTTGTCTTTTTCATGGGGTCTTTTACGCGACAGGTTTCAAATCAGTTTTCAACATGTTTTGTCACTGTTGTATCCAACATCCGTAAGCCAATTGTAGGGCTTCCACTTTGCAAAACAATTGTAGATGAAGTACTGATTGTATGCGTGTGATGTGAGCAAGTTGCGAAATATTCAGTTCTGGAAACGCCAACCGCTTTACAAACTTGTGTTAAGGCTAATTAAACCCTCTAACATTTTGAACAACAAATCATGCAACCATTTGTTGGTTCTCACTTTGTTGACCCAACAACTGTTGTACGTTAACTATATTTGATAGAGCGTTTACCTAGCCGGTTCCGATGTGGTACAGATAAAATCATGCCGCAACAGAGCCAGGATTAAGGGGTTGCATGCAGTCAGAAGAACACGCAAGCAATTTGAAGCTACAAGTTATAAGTGTTTTAACACTTAGACTAGTTAAAACTAGTCAAACAGCAATCTAAAATGGAATGCCAAAACGTTCTAACATTCAGAACCAACAAAATGTTGTAGAGCAATGTTCTAACGTTTAGCAGTGTCCCAGTTTAGTTAGCAAAAGATAGTCACAAGATGACGCAAGTTTAAAGCAGTGCAGCACTTTTGTTTCTCATTTGTTGCTCAACAAATGCTGAGCGATGTCTATACTCGTTGGTCTATTATAAATTGCTGGATGTTTTCTCAGTCTTGCCGTGCAACGTGTTGGATGTTGTTGAACGGAATAGAGCCTCGTTCTATTCTTTTCAACAACATGCAACATGTTGAATGCCTGTCTAAACATACAATATCACATGATATACATCTGTATTGCTCAACATTTGTTATATTAACAGGCGGTTCAACATTTGGTTCTCAACAAACTTTCCTAAAAGTCTCTTATCCTGGGTCCTCAAGAATCAACAAGTGGGCTTGTGGCAAGTCTAGCTATCTGTAATTTGGTGTTTATGCGTTGGAGCTCCAGCTAAACGCGTTTCAACATTGCTGTAACACATTTGTTGGTTCGACAACTTTAGAACGCTTAGCACGTACCCAAGTTAGATGATGTTTGATATTTGCTTTCCTCAGTCGTCCTCCCAACATTGTTATATATTGTACAACAATTAAAATTTTGTTTTTGTTTCAACAATTTTAGAAAGTTTAATAGTGCTCCGTTGTGAATGTTTTTGACCAACATTATCCACTCCGAGCAAATGGATGAAAAAATTTTGGCCTGTATTTAAAAGTGTTGGGGCGGTCGGTGTTGTTCGACGTTTAGTAGAACCGTCCTCGGAAAATTGTTACACAACAAATTATTGGAAACATAATTTTACATAACAAAGCTATGGAACATTTACCTACGCCAGGGTTTTTCTCTCGCTTTTTCCTGTTGCACCGAACATACTTGATTCCAATGATATTTAAGGGTTTTTCCTTCATTTGTCTCCTAAGGGGCGGACCATTAGAAATCACGGGAGGGGGTGACAATTCCCCAAAAAAATTTCTGCAAAGGGAAATTGCCAAAAAAGAAATTCCTGCAAGCAGTTTAACGTCCAAAACAATTCCTGCAAGTAAACTGAACCAATGTACATATCACGAATATAACCTGCTCTTCTTCTAACACATTTTACTTGTAGTAATGTTTTTAGAAGTGACAGCGCAACAGATTACATCTGATCTCCTCCTCATTTATGGAAATCCTGTAGGTCAAGCGTTCAACATTGCACTCTACAGGTAAAACATCACTGAAACGGCTCTTGAAGGACCTCCACCCTGCATTCCACGACCTACACAACCTGTGCTTTTTGGAGGTAAATCTGGCAGTGAACTCTTTGAAGCACAATCCATTTGTCGATAGGACAAGACGTTTTTATCTTCGACCGAGAAAACAACACCGAATATACGTACTATCTTGCCTTCGAACTTCTCACGCTTTTCGCCTTTGCGTTCAACTGTAAAGAATGGTATCGACCAACACGACGAAGCCGAGTTTCCTTGACAAGTGAAAAAACGTCCCTCAGTAGAGTTATGAAAAAAAAAAAAAACGAATCAAGCGTTAAATGAGAAAGGCGTTCTATTTTGGTAGAATCTATGCCATCATCAGACAAGTTTAAATACAAAGCAAGGGAATTTAAATATTGTAAAGGTGGTGTTCCGCAAATATACTCAGTCGTGAAAGGCAAAAATTTCACGTTAATTATCAGGAGAATAAGCATAGTGCACTGCTGGATATCTACTGATACTCCCTCAGCTTCTATTTCATTAAATAAAGAATTTTTCCTACAAGCTATTCTCGCCAACACAACCATTTTAGATCAAGACGATAACTGGAATTTATTGTTATATAAAGAAGCTTATCACATCAAACTCTTTAACTAAATAGAGCGCATGTGCCGGAAAATACGAATCAAAGGCTCCTGTGAGCCAGCTCGTGGATGCAGAAGTGAATTATGGTAACCGTAAAGCGGTACTCGCATCAAACTAAGGATTCGTGGACGGCATACGGGAATAAAATGTGACCTGAAAGGTAACATTGTTCGCATAGCCTCGAAAACTGAATCGTTTGAACAAGGAAGCCATAAAGGCTTACACTGTAACAGATTCCAGGCCGTGTGCATTCCAGGAATGCAATAAATTCAATAAAATAGCATATTGGTAATAAACAAGTTTTTCTTCCTTGTCAGAGAAGACTAGAAAGTCTAACCATTTGCAAAGGCAACACTTTCTCCTGAGTTCTTTAAAGTCCCCGAGCGTTGGTCCGGCCGGGAATCGAACCCAGGCCTACCGCTCCACAGTCTGGTACTCATCCAACTGAGCTAACCAGGCGGCGGTCATCCGGGATCATCATTATGACCATCCGGGTGATTGCAGTCATGAGAAGGACTGATTGAGGTCAGACATTGAATGACATTTCGACAATCTTAGCGGAAGTCATCATCGGAGTAAAATGGATCGTCAGGGGATGGTATAGTCTCTAGCTGTTGACGTGATTGGTGAATTAAGTCACGATGATGTTAGCTTTAGTTTGTCAGTTAGTTACTGGCTGTGAAGACTGTAAAAAGTACTTGGTACGTTTCGATCCGTTTCTTTTTTCTGTTAAAATTCGCATAATCAGTTTCAATTGTAACAGCAGAAAATTCAGTCATGTTACCGTTTAATGCCCACCTCAATACTTCGGAATGAAAAGTAGTATTCAACCATTTGAAAGGTTCTGTACTTGGCCCTATTTTATAATAGTGACAAGTGGCTTTGTGGAAATGGTCTGAAACGATCCCGCTGTTTTTCTTTACCTGACAGATGTTGGTAACCACGCCTGAAAAGTGGGACGTGGTGAAGCGAAAGAGCAGTGGGGATGTGGCACTAGCTCAGCTTGTGAAGTTATTAATCATTGACGAAGTGCATCTCCTGCATGACGACAGAGGCTCAGTTATCGAATGTTTGGTGGCTAGCACGCTGCGGCAGGTTTGCTCGTTAGTTAAATAAATAATATATAAATTTGTTCAAATAGAAGAAAGATCCTCGCAGTTAGTACGCAACTTAAGCACCTAATTTGTATAGCGTATTATTCCATGACCAGATGGTCAAATGCACTTTATAGTATGGGAACACTCGCCAGATCGACTTGGAATTTGGAAATGTTGGTTTTTGAGGAGAGGGGAAAATTGGAGAACCCGGAGAAAAACCTCTCTGAACAAGGTTGAGAACCAACAACAAAATCAACCCACGTGTGACGCCGAGTCCGGGAATCGAACCCAGGCCACATTGGTGTGAGGCGAGTGCTTACAAACCGCGTAAAAATACCTTCGCACCAGGAGGCACCGTCCTTACGTTATAATCTTAATCTACTGTGTAACCATCTACCTTTCAAGGCAACTGAATAGAAGTTTTAATAAATATATAGAACGTTTTTAGAAAGAACTTATATCTTCTTCAATCGTTTTTGTAACAACATTGATCGATTCTGAACTCTATATAATGAAACGAACTTGCAGAAAGTTCAATGTTTTTTCCGATAGATATCAGGCGCTTTTACGTGAATTATCTGTCAGTTGTTGACCAGCGCGGCCTCATCACATGAGGTGAAACCTGTTGAGCGCCATTGAATCGAGGTCTCACTCTTGAATGATGCAATAGAAATCTCCCAGAAGGTAGTCTGTGCTGGATTCCAGCTTGACCGCGTGGTCTGGCGCCTGGTGCCGGACGTGGGGCCGCTGGTCTATAAACGGGAGCCATTGTGGGCGCATTACTACGATTGGGGTGAACGGCTGCATTGTTCTGTAAGTTGGAAGGGATGAACTCTCTTGCAAATACGCTTAAAGAACGCTGAGATGTAGCGCTTCCAGTGTCCTCTCTGGTAGGCAGAGCCGCAGTTCGTCCACTAATTCCTCCAGAAGATGTCCTTTCAAATTCCTCATGAATATGCACTTGCTTGGAAGGAACAAATTCTTTGGCCCTTGCGTTTAATTTAATTGGTTTTTCAACTTCCCCGTCAGCCCCAGTCTTTCCTCTGTTTTTGAAAGCAGCGGCTCCGCCGTCCCTAACGAATGATGCCAATTCTGGAAATCTTGTTTTCGGAAGGACGAACTCGCGGGCTTTAACATTCAAACCTAGTGAACAGGTTTTGGCGGAACTCTTCTTCCCAGCTGGAGTTGTTTCAAGACTGATGGACGTTGAACTTCCTTTTGCTGAGCTCTCAACTAGGAGAGGGACGTCACTGGTGACCTTGTTGAAAGGTTCCACCTCTGGGCTTTCTGATGTTATTTCTGTCGATACCTTATGAGCAATCGCATTCACCATCTCCTCTTCAAGGGGAGTCTCATTAACTTCCTCGATGGCGAACTCCTGGGTAAAGGCGCTAACACTTTGTTGCCCTGAAGAAAACTCTTGAGCAATTCCACAGACTATCTCATCTTCGAGGGGAATCTCTTGGACGGCAATGATATTTTTGACCTCGCAAGCGAACTCAGGCACCGCAGAGTCACTGCTGACAGCTTGTTCTCCTAGACTTGACTCCAGGGCAATCCCACAGACCATTTCCTCTTCGAAGGGAATGTCTGTCACTGCACTGACATTTTGCAGCTCCAAAGCGATTTCAGGCACGAGCTCACTGACAGTTTCTTCTTCTACACTTAACTGCTGAGCAATCCCACAGACCATTTCGTCTTCAAAGGGAATGTCTCTCACTCTACTGACATTTTGCAGTTCCCAAGCAATTTCAGGCACGAGCTCACTGGCAGTTTCAGTTTGTTCTTCCAAACTTAACTCCGAAGCAATCCCACAGACTACCTCCTCTTCCAAGGGCATCTCTTCAACTGCACTAACACTTTCAATTTCGAAAGCATGCTCAGGCACGAACTCGCCGACATTTTGGACTTCTAAACTGAACTCATGTGAGATCCCGTGGACCACCTCCCCTTCGGTTTGAATATCTTTGATTGCATTGGTACTTTCAATCTCGGAGGTGTGCTCGTGCGCAAATGCGTCGGCAGTTACCATAACAACAGGGATTTCTTGAACAATTGCGGTGGTCGGCTCCCACTCCACATTATTGCTTTTAAATGTTGTCATGGTCGTTATTTCCATTCCTTCTGTCTTCACATATTCTTTGACACTGTTATTCTTCAAGCTGAAAATTAAATAAATAAGCAAGGGTCAATAAATGAATGAAAGATATTCCAGTCGCGGCAATATTAACTTGGCGCGCGAGAGTACTGTTTTGATTTTCTTTTCCTGCGAGCTATCTTTTTACGATTTTCTGTTTAATCTTGGTGCTTTCTTTAAATACGCATCCGTAATTTAGTTTTCAAGTTAAAAGCAAGCCGTGTGATAATGACGTGAAGGTAGACTGTGTGGAATAAACAAAATGATGATACGATAATTTCATCAAGAGAATCTCTTCGACGAATGAAAAAAACCTATATTACACCAGCGACAAGACGGGTAGTATAACTTTTAGCTCTTTGAAAATTGATTTTAAATTCTGTGATTCCACTTTAGAGTAAAAAAAATTAAAAGCTGAAAAAGAGCATTCATAACATGAACCCTTTTTTCTCAAATGTTCTTCAAAGCATCTTGCGGGAAAACCAACGAGTGATCCGTTTTTGCACTGCAAAGCAAAAATAAAAATAAAACACAGAGAGTAAATTACCTTTGTTGAAGAATCATATTCGCCACTGTAGCTGAATCTGTTCCTAAAAAACACTTCCACAGCTTATATGCCGCTATATAACTACACCAGAAAGTAGCAACAACCATTTTACTGCTTTTCGACGAACTTTTAAACTTCCATTGTTTACGTCAGATGTCGTCATAGTCGTAAATTCGTCATGAGCGGAATGTTGGAACGGAGCGCGCGCTTCCGATCAGTGATGACTTGTGCATGTTTTATCAGCAGAATTTGTGGTAGTTATTGGAGATAACGAAATCTCTTAGTTTCAAAGTTAAAGAGGCAACCATTTAGGTAATGTTAATAGCGACGTAGCTAAGATTGATGGGGAGAATTAATTTCTTTTTAACAATCTGGTGACTCTTCGTTACTCCTTGTTTTGTCCCCAGATTGCCCTGGGCACGGTACTCAATGTTGACGAAGCTGTTGAGTGGCTGAATTACACGTATCTTTACAATCGAATGCGACATCGCTCGAGAACCAATCAGACATTTTTCCTATTTTCGCCAGCGCGGGGTCGTGCGCGGGCGATCCGAAGGGGAGTAGGGCATTTTACCCATAGGGCCTTGAGGTCATACATCCGGGAACCCGAACAATCGAAAACATGCAAGACAAGATGGCGGCCCCAAACAAAGTGACAGATACGAGAACAGAATTAGCCGAACTTATCAAGAAAAGGGCAGAAATCGCGGTAAGCTCCCATCAAATTGCAGTATATTGCTTAATGATACACCTGAGCTGGTCATCGATCATTTTTTCTGCCATTTTGGGCATCGATTTATCGAAATAACGTCGACCTTTCCATGAATGACGTCAGCAAATATTTTTCGGCGCCAAAATAAGTATTCCCGTAAATCAATTGACAAACTAGTTTTCCATAGAAATAAACACTCATATTTTTCAAGATAAATCATAGTTTAACCCTTCCTGTGTAATATTTAGTGTTTTTTTCCCATAGTTCTTTCAATGCCTTCTGTTGGACTACTGTGGGGGTCTTGTTGAGATTTGCAACTTTGATCATTGTGTAATTTTGAAATTATAAAAGTGGATGTGTGAAAATAAGTGGGAGCTACAAATGAAGTGTTAAATACATATAAGACTGTGGATTGCAGTTATGTTTATGCATGCATGCAACTTAAGCAGTTGTGAAAAGCAAAAACTGAAAAAGAATTAAGGCTTTAAAGGTATTCCTGTGATACCAGTGCAATGTTCTGCCAACATTTAAGTTCTAGAATTTACTGAGCTAACAAGTGAACTGTGAGCTGATCATTTTGTGATTTCTTATTTCCCCTTGGAAATGAAATATTATAATGCAACTCCTTGAATAAGCACTATTCTCAAATAAACACATCCCTTGAATATTAAAATGCCCTCTCCTTTGGCCAAAATTTGAAATAAGTGCCGCTGTTTGAGTGAGTATTGACATGACAAAAGTTAAATACAAGGTGTTAAGTATCTGGGTGTGTTGATCGACAGCAACCTCTCTTGGCAATATCACATTTATTATATTTTGCTTAAGATAAGTAAAACAATTGGTATTATATCACGGTTGAGATACGTTCTACCCACTTCTATTCTTCTTCATATTTACGGTTCTCTAATCCATCCTTACGTTTCTTACGGTCTTTCAGTATGGGGCCAAACTTCAAAATCAAATCTGCAGAAAATCTTAATCCTCCAAAAAAGAGCCTTACGTCTAATTTATTTCCGCAATAACAGAGAGCATGCCATCCCGTTATTCGTATGTTCTAATATCCTTCCAGTTGACATGCTTTATTTCAAATCTATAGCCAGTCTTATGCATGATATCAATAACCAAAGTGCTCCCCTGAACCTAATAAATCTTTTTGATCGAGTAGATTCTGTGCACTCTTATAGAACCAGGTCTGCATCCACGGGCAAATTTCATATAAAATGCTCAAAGCTGACACAACTGAGCCACTCATTTTCGAGATTAGGTTGTAAAATCTGGAATGAATTACCGGAATCTTTCCGTACAAAAACTAAAGCCTCCTTTAAGAAATGCCTTCAGACCAGATTACTAAAACTTCATGATCAAGAGGATATTTATGTTGACGTCAACACTCTGATTAAAAACTTCAAATATCAGTGGTATGATTAGCTAATATGAAACTTTCTTAATTTTAATTTAGACAGTCATTATTTTTTACTTAACTTATCACACATTAATTATTGGTATATCTTTAAATTATATTCTGTAAATATATACTAATCAACTGCACTACCCGCCTAGATTAGCCTATGCTATTTGCGGGCTAGTGCATTCTTGCCTTACCTTCGTGAAAAATGTGCTTTAATAAATTGAATTGAATTGAATTGAGGTAGTTGTGTTTATCACCGGTCATTTTATTCAATCATCGCAAGTTGAACTGCTCTTGACAGTTTCGAGTTATCTTGAGAATATGATTATGTTTACATGGGTGACTTGCATTTTAGTCATTATTTTATTTATTCAACACACTGCTCTAAGCTGCTCAATTTGTAAAAAATGTCCCATGTGTTTATTTGACAAAACTATGGTGTTTACCATGACCAGTCTCAGTGCACTCATGTAATGTTCAAATATCACAACTTAAACCAATTTGATCCAACCTAATAGTAATCCAAAGTACAGTTTGAATAAGAAATCACTGCTTTTTCCCCTTTAATTTTGACCAAGAAAGCATTATACTTGTCTTGTTGGCAAATGTACTTTCTTCAGACAGTAACTGGCATACTCAGAAAAAGAAAATCCAAGTTCTCTCCCAACAGGAGTTGAAGCTGTGACCTCTGAGCAACAAGAAACTTGTGGGAGTTAGGCCATTAAACTAGGTTCTGCGAGGATTTTCGGAGTATGCCTGTACCAGTGACTGAAAAAAATACATTTATCATTACTTTTAATCACCAGGCTTAAAACATGACATCACATTTCTTTCACATTGTATTTGTTCTTATTTTCAACCTGATGTACACTCATGTTTTGAAATTCTAATAGCTTTAAATGCCACAGAGCCTTCTATCCCAAACACTAGATACCTTGAATCACTCTTTATCTGATATATTAACTTTTTCCCCTTGGATTCTGGTTACTGTACTGGCCCCAGTTGTTCAAAGAGCGGATAACTTTATCCACTGGATAGGTCGCTATTCGGCCGATGAAATGTGTGCAAGATTTTCCCGATAGCCCCATCATTTGTGAATAGGGTACAAGCATATGTCAAATGTAAGTATGGGATTATGTGGAAAACTTGCCAAAAGCATTAGTTGGAGCACATCTGCACTGCCGGATAGTGACTTATCCAGTGGATAAAGTTATATGCTCTTTGAACAACTGGGGCCAGCTGGTTACTTCCAGTAAATAAAACTCTTTTTTTTTAACAAACCTTTGTTTCCCTTGAAGGATCAAAATGGCAAGTCTTCTTTACTCTTTGAGTATTCTTCCCTTACTAATCCTAGAATACCAAGAAAGTCCTGCTTACAAAGGGTTACCATGACATGGTTTTCAATGCATGAAGGCCAAATCATACCCTAAAATCACAAAGGAAAAATTGGATCTATGCACCACTTTAGCTGAAATCAATTGTAGGGAGAGCTCTGTTTGATAATGTTTTTTCCCTCTTTATTGCTAGGAAAGTCTGGCTAACCTGGAACGTCAGATCTATGCTTTTGAAGGCAGCTATTTAGAGGACACACAACTCTATGGCAATATCATAAGAGGATGGGACAGACTTTTAACAAATAAGTAAGAAAAATGAAAAAAAAAACAATGTTTACTGGTTTAATTCAGTTTTTGTGGGGTTGTTAGTTGAGAAGAATACCAAAATAATATTTCTAACTGTCAAGTTGGAATAAATCAACCAGCCATGACAAATGCTTTCTATTTTTAAGTTTTCCATATATCTATGTATTATAAATTACCGGCATTGTTTTTTTCAGCAAACTAGGTGTTTTTTTTTTGTGAAACAATTTTTATGTCTTTGTGTAAAAGGTTACACGTAGTCGGTCAGTTTAATCTGCACACTTTAGTTTTGTGTAGAGCGGGGTCTAGTTCTTTTATAGTTATTTGAAGTTTCTGTATTTTGTGTGCTGGAAAATTATGTTTAAATCCATTTTCTCTGACTTTTGTTTCTAGAACTACAAACACCAAAGTTGAAAGGAGAAACAGAAAATTTAAAGATGCTGAGAGGTTATTCTCAAAGTCATCCATCACATCACATGCTGTAAGTACAGTTATCATTATTCAGTATTTTATGGTATTAATGATTATAATAATAATAAAAATAATAATAAATTTAAATTTATACCGCGCAGTTTCTATAAAAATATTCAACTGCGCCTTACAATAAATATTAAATTAAAAATAAAATAGAAGTTTAAAATTACAATTCTAAAATTCCATAAATAAATAAAATAATTCATCAATAACACAGATTAATTAATTTTTAATAATTATGTATGATTTAAACGGTAACCGCGTTGCTTACGTGGAATATCAACTCTGTAGTTATGGATTAAGGTCCTTTTCAGTGGCCTCACCCCAACTGTAGAATTCCCTGCCACTTGAAATAAGATCTTGTGACGACTTGAATGTTTTTAAGAAAAAAGTTAAGACTCATCTTTTTGTAAATGGTTTGAACCCAGGAGTCATGTCATAAGTACGTAAATTATGATCATCCGGGTGAGTGTAGTCCTGAGAAGGACTGTTTGTGGTGACTTTGACTGACGTTTCGACAACCTGAGCGGAAGTCATCTTCAGAGTCAAGTGAATTGTGGAACGTCAGTAGGTGGTATATATACGTCTCTGGTTGTTAACCTGATTGGTCAACGAAGTCCAGATTTTATTGGTCGTTTGTCAGTAAGCCGTGAAAGTGCACCAATCACTTTTTACAGCCTTCACAGCCAATAACATCACGGCTTACTGACAAACGACCAATAAAATCTGGACTTTGTTGACCAATCAGGTTAACAACCAGAGACGTATATATACCACCTACTGACGTTCCACAATTCACTTGACTCTGAAGATGACTTCCGCTCAGGTTGTCGAAACGTCAGTCAAAGTCACCACAAACAGTCCTTCTCAGGACTACACTCACCCGGATGATCATAATTTACGTACTTACTCATCTTTTTAGGAAAGTTTTCCTATAGAATTAAATACCACATTTAGACATTTTGTGCATTAGAAATATTAGACCTAAATATCTAAATGTAATTTTCTTTTTATTATTCAGTATTGTATGGTGTAACGAAATGTATTTGCTGTAATTGTAAAGTGCGATTGGACAACGCTGGAAATTGCGCTATATAAATAAAGTTTTATTATTATTATTATTATTATTGTTATAAATTAAATTCTGTGTCAGTTATGGTCAGAACACTAATATTATTGTTGACCAGCGCATCATACATCTGGCTCCTTTCAAGGCAGTCTGGCCCCTGAGCATGATGACGATGGTAAATAATAATGATAATGATAATGATAATGATAATGATAATGATGATGTTCCTCCGTCATTTCCTTACTGTCATTTCCTTACTTTTCGTCATTTCCTTACAAGAAAATTGTCATTTCCTTACAGTAAGGAAATGACAGTGTCATTTCCTTACAAGAAAATTGTCATTTCCTTACAGTAAGGAAATGACAATGTCATTTCCTTACAAAAAAGTGTCATTTCCTTACCTCAATTTTGCTTGTAAGGAAATGGCAATTTTATTTCCTTACCAAAAACTGCATTCTCCTTACATTGTCATTTCCTTACAGGAACATTTTTTCTTTTTGATGGGGAATCATTAATAAAGACACTAGTAGCAAAGACTTACCTGTTTGTAGTAATTTCTGACTAACATTATCTTCATTCAGTTCTTTTTGTTAAAATTATGGCCCGTTTCAAATCAACGATTGGTCCGCCTTCATCCAGTTAGATGCCTTTATTTACAATAGGTTTTCTTGTTCAGTTTTTGGCAAAAGTAAGAGCTGATATCATTATAGGCCCTGGCAATAAATATAGACTAATAGTAAAATATGTTGGATGTAATTATATCAGGGGCACCCAACGGATCGTTTCGGTAAATTATCTGTTCGAAAGGCCCTTAATCCCCTACAATTTTCTGTAGGGAATTTACATCTCGAATGTTCGTGATATAGGAAATTTAAGGCCTTATAAGTGTTTTTGGATTGATAAAAATGTCGTTTCGGATACCGAAAAAAGGTCAGCTAAGATTTTCGGAAAGGAAATAGGACCTAAGGTTTTCGGAAAATGGACAAAAATGCCCTAGTAATTTCGAAAAGAATCAAGTTCCCCTAGAATGATCGAACAGATAAAAATATTATAGCGCGGCCTAAAATGAACTTACAGAACTTTAAAGGTACTCCAGATAGCCGAAAATAGCGTTTCAAAGGATCTGATAGAAAACTGTCGTTAGGTGCCCCTGATTATACTTACACAATACAACTAAATAATAATTGCAAAGCTGTGCCTGAATGAAATCAAAAAATTAAAGTTAAAGCTACTCCGGTATACCAACATGATAGTTAAATGGCTTTTTCCGCGCATTCAATTAATTTTTATAAAGGGCAATCTGAGGTGGAATCTTTTCCCTGTCCTCCAAAAGAATGAAATAATTTAGTAAAGCCAAGATAAGCCAATGAAACGTAATGCAAGCACGCTACTGGGGGCATTGCATATTGGCACTGTCGCAGTTGGAACCGAACACTCGGGCGCGCAGTTGAAAACCTTGCAAGATTGGATACGTAAGTTTCTATACCCCAGTTCTCAGTGAAGAGTTTTGTTTTACTGAAACTGAAAATAATAAATTTGATAAAAAAGAGAGAGGCAGAGAGGTTGTAACTGATGTTACTGCGCTCACCAAGAAAAGAAAGAAAAAGAGCGACAAAGACGGCAATGTTGGTACGGAAACAGAATCTACCGACTGTTCTGAGAGTTAGGAATCTAAGTCAGAGAATTCCGAAGACGACCCGGCCCTGAATACGACCCTGCTCAGGAAAAGGTTTTTCGAAAAGGATCAAGTAGACGTAGACGACATGTCAACATTTGGCTCAGATTCTTAGGGCATTGCAGAAGAAGTAGCAAGCCGAAAAAGCGATGCTAAATGGGAGGACTAGCTAGCTATTACCAACAAGCCGAAATGCACCACAGTCTTCGAGAGAAATCTCTTCGCCAGTTCTATAGGTTCCAGCGTCATATTGCGGGTGGTGAATCACCTGTCGCACAAGCACTTAACAACAAGAGGCACGTCCATATTATACTCCAAGAGTTGGACTCACATGGAACAGGTTTGGATTTTCTAGCGCGGGACAAGTACTTTGACATTTGGGACAAGTGGGCCAGTCCAAGACTAAGAAAAAAAAAACCCTCAAAGGAACCACCATCAGGCTCTAATTCCGTTCCTTGGAGAGCTTTTCCAAGTGGGTCAAGGAATATAAGAATTCAATCGAAGACGAAGACGAGCAAAAAGATAGCAAACTGACAAAGAATGGGCTACTTTTTGGTCGCTGGTCCCTTGGGAGGCCTAAAACATGTCTCAGAGGACGTTTTCGGACACACCGATTCCATGGGAAGCTTTTAAAGGAATATTTTTCTTGCGTCCGAAAATCGACATTTTTGCAAAGGGTAGGACCAAGGTTTTTGGTCAAATATTACCAAATTTTAAGTCGGCATTTTTCACTTGTTTATGTTCCCAGGAGCTCGTTATATCATAAAACTCCCTTGGGAATCATTTTTAAGTGCAAATAACGCCCTGAAAAATACTTTTCTGTTTAACTCTCATCCTGACTTTATCTATTGAGGGCTATTTCTTTGTCCCTGGTCCCTTGGGAAGCCTAAAAAGTGTCTCAGGGGACGTTTTCGGGCACACTAATTCGATTGGAAGCCTTTAAAAGAATATTTGTATTGAGTCCAAAAATCGACTTTTTCCAAGGGGTAGGTTCAGGGGTTTTTGGTGAAAAGTTAGCCAGTTTTGAAGTATGATCATTTCTGTGAAGTTTGAACTTTGTTAAAATAAAGAAGCATCTTCTTTTGCAAAGGTATTCTTACCCGTTGAATAGATGTCAGTTCATTTAGATTTCATGTCTCCATCTTTAGGTCTAAGGGATTTTATTATGTTTGCACCTTTAAGTGTACACCATTGTTCCCGTTAAGTGTCAGTTTTGTTAAAACACATAGGGGCGAAACCCAGTACTCAAAACTGGCATTCTACTGTGGTTTCTATTCTAGGCACCTGTTAACCCTTTCTAGGCCGGGGGGGGGGGGGGGGGGGAATTCTGCCCGCTTTTATAGCCTTTTTAACTTTTTAATATGCAAGCAAACACCACCAAACTTAGGAACTATTTTGGAAACTTGCCTGGGAACAAATCAGTATGGTCGGTAAATCATCTTGACATTTGACGTTGCCATGGTAACCAAAATTTCACATTTTTTACAAAATTGTAGCTCCGCATTTGCTTGGAAGGATTATTTTTCAGAGAAGCATAGTAATTACGATTACATCATTCCAGTAAATATAAAAAAAACAGGACTTTTCAAAAAAAGTAAAATCTTCCTGACCATGATATTCTGAAAACTGTCATTTCCTTACCTAATTTGAGACCAATTTCTTTTGTAAAAAGATCAGAAATTAAAAAGAAGCCACGACATTGAGGCAAAGCTTGCGTCTCCTTCGGTGAATACTTATTATGGATGTCAACTCAAAGTTCTCTTTCACAGGGCAAAGATATCAACCAACCCAGGAATTGTCATTTCCTTACAATTTTTACAGAAAACACAGTTACCTTTCCTTCGCTGTGAAGCCATTCCTTTGCGACAAATGCTAGATTTCTTTGCATGGCCTTTAGTTGTGTATGTATGGCTTTCAGCACCTACTATGGTGAATTTATATGATTCAAATCTAGCACAGTGGAGGGATTTGTACTTGTGAGTTATTTTTGGTTGAAAATTTAACACCTAGAGTGCTTTGCAATGCGAGAGGATTGCACTAATGACAATTAAGTCTTATGTGTCAATGAATGTAGTATTAATAGGCAAGAACAAGTCTTACATTTATAGGTAGGTCCGAGTAGTTAAGTGCTCAATACAAAAGAGATATGCGAATGTAAAGTTCCTTGAATTTGGAATAAAATTGTCATTTCCTTACCCTCAAAAACAAGAAAAAAATTGTCAAAAATTTGTTAAACGTCCTAAAGTGCTTATTTCTTGGCTGGCACTTTCATTCGTCCTAACCTTTCTTGAAAACAAACGGGACTTGTTTATCATCCAATCTGAGGTTCATTTTGAAGAAGGAAACGATATTCTAGAAACTGTCATTTCCTTACCTATTGAACATTTGGTCTTAAAATTTATTTCTTCTATAATACTTGTGCCATTTACATGTTAACTTCACAAAATGTAGCATACATTGATAGCTATTATGTCACAAAAGACCAGGCATTATCATCTATTTTTAGCCCTTCTAGCAACATTTAACTCAAAAATAGCAATTCTGTCTTGAGGTTGACTTCGAAACCTGTACTAGACATTATACTTGCACTAGATTTTTTTTCGTCAAAAGGTCGCTTTTCTGAAACATGGATGATAACGTGGGGAATACAAATGAAGCTGTGGGGAGTTACTTTATCATCTGTTAAGCAAATTTGCAAAGTTCTAGCAATTTTTCTTCCTAGATTCCCCAATTTTCGTCATTTCCTTACCTTTTGGAAACTTCAATACGCCATTTCTCGGTGGCAGTTTAGGCAACATTGCTGTTCTTTTAGCACAGATAACAATGGAACCAGAAGTTTGCTTCGTAAAAAAATTAGGGGTTTCCCATGTAAAATGCACATTTTACAAGCGATTTTATGATTATCATGAGAAAGGTAAGGACATGACTTTTCAGGAACATTATAATGATAATGATAATGATAATGATAATGATAAGGATAAGGATAAGGATAAGGATAATGATAATGATAATGATAATGATAATGATAATGATAATGATAATGATAATAATAATAATAATAATAATAATAATAACAATAACCCTTGCAGTAACCTGTATCAGGCTGACATACTGTTTTTGTGGAAAAGCCACAATATTATTTGCTTGATGTCCAGTATTTGAGATAAGTACATAGCTGGTAAGCCTTTGGGGTTAGAAACAGGCTAAACTTGTTTTTACTTTTGTGGTACATGTAACTGTAATGTTATTTTGTGGTGTCATTTTTTCAGGCGATAGCAGCTGGGGGTGGCCTCACTGAACCTCTTCCTGAAAAGAGTAAGCTTAACTTTTTAGCTTATCAATTCCTTACCTCCAGGTTATTTAGGTTTTTGCAACCTACGTTTTAGCTTTTTACTATGCTTCTATTTTCAAATCTATTTAACAAATCGACGGCAGTTTTCTATGGTCTATACTCTTATAGACCATAAAATGACGTCAAAAATGTTCAAAACTCAAGTGGAACCACGAGCTGCAGGCGAGTGGTTTCACTGCTAAGTTTTGGACATTTTATGGCGTCATTTTATGGTCTATAGGAGTATAGACCATAGAAAACTGCCGTCGATTTGTTTTTTACAATAACATGGAAAAAGTGCGAGCGGAATTGGCTTTTTTTTTTCGTTGAGAAAGCGCGCGCGTTACATCTGACGTCATTTTTATTGTCTGTACTCTTATAGACAATAGCTACGAGCCAATCAGCGCGCGGGAATTTGGACACTTATTGTAAAATTACCCTTTTTTGTTGCATGTTTTCATCATAATTTTTAACAAGTTGTATCATCACTTTTGTTTCATAAGTATGTAAATTATCATCATCCGGGTGAGTGTAGTCCTGAGAAGGACCGTTTAAGGTGACATTGACTGACGTTTCGGTAACCTCAGCAGAAGTCTTCTTCAAGAGTCAAGTAAATTGTGGAATGTCAGTAGATGGTATAAATGTCTCTGGTTGTTGACCTATCTAACCCTTACATACAGTATTTCATTTATTTTATTATTATTATTATTATTATTATTATTATTTATTATTATTTTGTAATGTTGTGATGATGTTACAATGAGGTTTAATCAATCAGCAATTCAAGATGGGAAGCAAGTTGATTTGGAAAGAAGTTTCTACACTGAAGCCTCGATGACATAAAAAATACAAAATGTTGTGCATCCTTTGAAATAACCTAAACCACAATGAAGCAAAAGATGTTCACATTACCTTGTTAAATCATAAGGCCCACTCAGCTGTTGACTTGATGCAATTCTCCAATTTGCTTTTTTAGAGGAACCTTCTCACTCAGACCCTATTCTTCACCAACATGGTCATATTGGACGTGTACACAAAGGTAAATACTTCACCTAAGTTAGAAATTGCCCATTTCAAAGTTTATAAAAGGGCTTGGCCATGAAGAAATGAACTCCAGTGCCAAAAAGATCGCATAAAAATGAGTAAGTTTACCAAGCTTGGTTATGTTTCATTGCGTGGCAACCACACCAGGCTGTGGCCTGTCAAAGGCTGCCCATATTCCATACAAATGAAATGCCTCTAATTCTGAGATGGCATCCCCCAAATCCATCCAAAGTCTCTTACTTTTCCACTTTTTGAAAGCCTTTTACATGGTTGCAATGTACCTACAGAACTGCAAACTTGGTAAACTGACTAATGTTTTTTAAGGTGATCTTTCTTGTGATGGACTTCTGATTAAATGCAAATTATGTTAGAAACTTGTCCCTAGTCTTCATTTGAACTTCGGAATGGTCAGTACAGCTAAAACTACTTACAGTCCATTTCAACTGTCATTTGCAACAAATATTGCTTGGAAAAGCCATGTTTTTGATGAGGTAGTTACTCTTTGTGAAAAAAAGGGTGTGGAGCAAAGCTTTATACGTTGAAAGGGGAAAACACAGCCCTTATCCGTGGATTATTCACCAAGGTGACAGTCAACATAGAAAAGTATTTTAGTTGGGGCGATTATTTTGGAATGAACATAGGCCACATGCAGAATATGAGCTGATCAGACCTTCAGCTTGGAGTTAAAAGAGATTTACTGCAGATGTAATGGATACTGGGTGTTGCAAGCCTTGGCAAAGTTTATTCACTGACTTTCTGTCTATGACTTAGCATCAAAAGTCACTAATATCATCTGCCTGAGGTTAATTGAAAACCAATATTGTACCATTCCATTGTCTGTAAATTGTCTTGAAACGTGTACAGTATACTACAGTGTTGTGTTGTAACATGTTGTGTAACAATGATCCTCATCATTTTACTTGTTAACGTTTGTTTACTCTTTAGTTTCTCACAAGAAAAGAAAGCATAAAAGACACAGGTAAATTGTTTGTGTAAATTGTGATGGTTTTCCATCTATTTGTTTGTGATTGTTTCAACTCTATATCGTAAAGTTGTAAAGCTGTATTTCCACAAGCTGTAAAGCTGTAATATTTTATCACGTATAAGTAAAGGTCATCTATCTATCATTTATTTATTCATTTGTAATTGTATCAGCCATCTCACAGTCTTGAAACATTTTATGTAACAGCACTGCAATGAGGAAGCCTTATTCTATAAGCCCTATGGTTTCTCCCATGGCTTCTTCACCACTTTCTCTTTGTGGTGTTCAAAATAAACACTAAACAAAATAAGTAAATAAATAAAATTAACAAAGTGATGAGTTTAAAATTAAAAGTGTGTTAAAAAATGGTATTTTTTTCAGGATTGAATTAAGAGTGAAGAAAGCTGGTCACAGATCTAGAGAACCAAGCTTTGGGGAGGTAATTCTATCATAAGTATCTAAAATACATTGCAAGTGAACACAAGTTTAGCAATCACAGTTTTAAGCCTACAGTGTAATTATGGTAATTCCAATCTGCAAGCTTTTTGCAAGTTAGCAAAAAAGACCAATACATTGCAATTTATATGTGTTTGATTTCAATCACAAATAATGACTGATTCACAAACACTTTGCAAAATCTTTAGATACAGTGTATGTGTGTAGTGGTGAGCTTGAAGCGTTACCCGCAACCTAAATATCATGTTATAACTGAATATCTTTGTTTTTCAGGATGAGCATGAAGATTAAGAAAATTCAAGGAAAATATCCAGCAATTGGTTTATTGATTTTCAAGGGGAGCATTACTTTTAAAGAGGAGCGAATTGGAGAATGAAAAAAAAAATGAATCTGATGCTAATTTTCTTCTGAATTCTTGAAACTCTTGACCAGAACCAGCTTGTGAAAAATGTTTTTTTTTTTTTAAATTTATTGACTTAATTTTACAACTGTATATAGACTGTTGTTCTGGCCTTGTTTGTTTGGAAACCTGTTGCTGGTAATTTGGGATTAAGAGTGCCTGGCAACTTTGGTCTTCATTTGTCTCATCACAAAGCGATTCTCATCGCTAATTCTTAATTACAGTTGAGTGTTAGCTAAAGGGAAAAATGCTGAATATGACTGCTAATTTATAAAAATTAAATGTTCTCGAGTATTGTAGATATAAAAGTAAACCAATTGTAAATTATTGCATGACACAAAATTTAGTAATACTTATATTTTGGAAACAGGACATGTGCTTTAAGTGAACTGCTTTCTTTAAAATTGCCCACGGTTATCATGGCGAAGTTTCCTGTATTTTTATGTATATAAACTGTTTATATTTTACCAATGGCTGTTGTTACAGTTTTCAACAGTTTCACATACAAACGAAGCAGTTGAGTCATTCTGCATCGTTTTGACCTTTTTCACCAAATTTGCAAGCCTTTGTAAACAAAAGAGTGATTGACTGCAAGCTTGACTGTAGTAACAGCTATTGCAGGCTATTTCAGATCATCTGTGCATCTAATGTAAGATTTGTTTGTCTCTTAATAAACAGATTACGTCGAAACTAGAATCTGACTTCAAGATAATTCATTTACATTAATAAGCAAGTTTTGTGTTGTTAAAACAAAACAAGACCCTGGTAACTTTTAGGGGTGTATTTCTTTTAGGAAGGCCCCCCCCTTCAGGGGCTTTTTGATTTCAGGGGGGCGACCTGTACCATTTGTAACCTTACATGGTTGGTCGAGAAAACAAATGAACGAACAAGAGAACAATGCTCCCAACCCTAAAAAACAATGCAGCTGCAGGTTATCAGGGTCCAGTGAAAATAGAGCTTTTAAAAAGTGAAAATAGGTCTACTGAATTTCAGGTCTCACAAAGAACATGGGGGGGGGGGGGAGGGAGGGAGGGGGGCCTTAATGAGGAAGGGGACTTATTAAGTATTTCTACAAAAACGTGTGCTGATTTCTCACAACCAGGTAGGCCATTTCATAATAGGTGGTTTGCATTGTCGCCATGCTGGTGGACAAAACAAAAGAAAATTTGCTCACATAGTTTGCATAAAAATAGTAATTAACTCCCAGAGGAGAAAAATCTTATTGTTCCTGTCCACAAACATGGTCGCCATGACGTCATATTTGACTACAATTTTCCCTTTCAAATCTCAGTAGCGCTTATTAGTAGAGAAAAAAAAAACTGAAGGATTCTGGTTGTTGTAGAAGACGTTGTTAAATAAAGGAAATTAACGCGAAAGAGGTGCTAAAATTTCAAAATAAGGGAAATTAACGCGACTGACACAAAGAAACAGAAACAATGTTCGTGGACTTGTTCCTAAACGTTGAGGTTAAGCCACAGAATCTGGCCATTTCGAGCGTTCTTTACAGTGTCCAGCATACCGGGGGATCTCCACCCTGATAAAACAGTGCTTTTTCCTTTCTGAGGTGTTCGAGAATTTGGTGAGAAAAAAGTGGAAATTAAGGTCGTGGAAATTAATGCACCACTTAATTTAAGACGCGGAAATTAACGTTAACAAAAATTAACGCGACTTAAATTGACGCGAATTTTAAAAATTCGCGTTAATTTCATGAAACGTTAATTTCCTATAATAAGGTATGCCCGTTTCAGAGTTCAAAACGGGGACTGGGAACGAGTTTTTAAATTTTCATTTGATCAGAAATTGGAGTCCATCACAACCAAAATCCCATTAAAATTAGTTAGTTTAAAAGGTTTGAAGTTCTGTCGTTAGATTGCAACCATGTAGAAAGCTTTGAAAAGTCGGAAAAATTAGAGACTGGATTTGGGGTACACCGACTCAGAATTAGAGACATATGTATAGAATTTGGCCGAAAAAGGCGCTGGGGCCTCGAAAACGTCAATCATCTTACAGGGCCCGAAAACTATATAAAATTATATCCCCATGCCATATAGATCTCCTTGTGTCATTATCTAATTTCTATTGTGCTGTATGTATATACCTATATGTATCTCTTTTTCTTTTTTTCTTAATTCAAATGGAGACTGGGGACGAGTTTTTCAATTTTCATTTTATCAGAAATTGGAGTCCATCACACGAAAGATCACAAATTAAAATTAGTCAGTTTACCAAGTTTGAGCTCCTGTCGTTAGAGTGCAACCGTGTAGAAGGCTTTCAAAAGTTGAAAAAATTAGAGAGTTTGTATGGATTTAATTTGGGCCGACGCCATCTCGGAATTAGAGACATTTGTATGGAATATGGGCGACCTTTGACAGGACGCAGCCTGGTTACCACGCAATGAAACATTTTCAAACTTGGTAAAGTTACCAATTTTTATGTGATCTTTCTGGCGATGGAGTTCATTTCTTTATACGACGCAATTTGAACAATGCTAAACTAAGCCCCAGTCCATTTATGAACTTCGGAACGGGAAAACTTGGCCGCTACGTATACTATTTTGAACCTGCTTGTTCCATTTGCGATGTTATTTTACTTTTCCATAATTTACGAAAAATTAGTTCACCTGACGCCATAGCTACAAAGGAAATTCTGCTACTTCTACAAATTGAAAAGTGGAACCGTGGAAGGAGAGGCTGAACGTCCATATTTGGTCCATGGACCTCTCTCCATATCTGCGAGTAGGTACGTAGCCCCCGTGTAGAATTTTTGTGCAAGCATTCGTTGGATCAAAACTTGTAAGTGGGAAATTTGTACAGTGCGCCCCCAGTTAGCTTTGAGACTGATTTGAAATGAGTGAATGAAAAGAAAAATAAAAGAACGCGTCTTGGTTAAAGAGATATAAAATACTATTAATCTGGAAAAGATATGTGATATGTGAATGAGCACTTAATTAGATTAAAAAAATAAAAAAAAATAATAAAATAATAAAATAATAATAATAATAATAATAATAATAATAATAATAATAATAATAATAATAATAATAATAATAATAATAATAATAATAATAATAATAAGTTTAAAGGATTGAAATGCAAGGCTCGCGTATATGTACTATAACAAAAATCGAGGCCTTTTGGATCATCTTTCAGTTTCCCTACTCCACTCCCGATGCGACACTTTTAAACTAGCTCATCCGGGGTGGTGTCAGGAATAAATTAAATGACTCAAATTTCTGCAAGGCTGATCGAACTGCATTGATACGAAACCTATAGCTTCACAGACACACTTTATGCGCTTTTAGTGGTGTTTAAGCTGTCTGAGCAAGATTTATTTTCAAAACTCGTCGAGGAAAGACTCAACAAAAGACGTTGTTTACAACGTTTAAGCCGATTCACGGTTTACCCTGAGTACTGTGAAAAGCTCGTGAAAAGAGGAGGGAAAATTGTCGGCGGGCCGCCGTGCACTGCAAAAATGCCCGCCACATAGCTGCAATCTGATTGGTGGAGAGTTGCCTGGCGCGGAACTCAAACTGGTTTCGCTGCACGTCGGTCTGCAGTTCACTGCGATCTTTTGTACGAACAGCAGCTCGTCTGGAAACATGTCTTCTTTCTTTGAAAAACACCTGATTTATCCATCGAATGGCGTTCCCAAATCCATGGCTGATCTGCGGAGGTACGAGGGATTTTTTCCCAACATGACAGGAGCAACTTATGATCCCATTTCACTAATGAACGAGGAGAAGAATCGTAGCCGTGAGCCGAGCGGTAGCTTTTCTTCAGATTCCACAACAGCTTCCAACTATGATGACATATTTTCGAACTCTGCATTTGCGTTTTCAAGGTATTTAATTTCATCTTTATGACATGGAAATTCTACTTTAAAAACTGTTAAAAAAGTTATGTAACCGACCATGTTCACAAGGAAACATGTGTATTTCGACAAGGAGGAAATTTGCAAATTGCCCGCCCAAATTTTCTGAATTTGTTCAGCTGCTTAGCTTCTCTACAGAAAATAGGGGAATCTCTAGCTCTCCTTCTCCAGCTAATAATAATATAAACATTAACATTCAGCAAAATCAATATGAGCAAGAAGTTTTCTTTTTGTGAGAACTTTTTATTTTCCTCGGAGGAGGACCAGATTGGAACCATTGTGACGATTAGCATTTGAAAGCATGGAGCATCGGAACGAAGCATTCTTTTCTTCTCAGTACAATAAGACGTAATTGCAAGACTTGCTAGATTTTATGATCATATGTACAAGGTGAAGAAACAGCTCCGGAATTTGCCTTTCCACGTGGGGAATTTTTACTGAACAGCTGAAGACATTTGTTTATTTTGTTGTAATTAGATTTCTAGCTGTTGTTGTTGTCAATCAGTTCGATTACGAAATTACTTCATACGTTTAGAAGGAGATTTCTATCAGTTTATTCCGTTGCTGTCAGTAAGATCCTTTAATATTTTACATTATCTGCATTATGTACATGTATTTGTTTTGTAACTTCAGCAGCGGTGATGACAGCACAGGATCTAGCCAAACATCCAATGACGTTTTCGGCGATGAAGGAAAAACAGTGCTACAGTTGAAGACACCCAAGAAGAATCTAGCGAAGCGAGTGAGTCCCAGAAAACCTCTCAAGCCTGTGAAAAGTGTTAATCCCTGCGATCCAAGCTTCAAAGGCGTTACTTTGCACATGAAAACAACGCTAAAGAAAGGGAAACACGGGCTGAAAACCCGATCCGAAGCGCAACTGGTGATCGATTGTTGCTTTACTTCCAAGAAGAAACGTCGTTGTTCCAACCCGGAGTTCGATTGCAAGACGTCAAGACGAAAGCTCGCTTCGCCGGGGTTGAATCCGTCTATCTTTAAGCTCCAAAACTCTCCAGATTCAGTGTTTAACGACAGGAGCCCCTCAGATGTGGATCTGGGAATGATGACGCCTATTCAAGTCGAGAAGGAATGTGCATCGTGTGGAACTTTCAAAACCCCCTTATGGCGCGATGCGGAAGACGGCACCCATTTGTGCAATGCCTGCGGTATCAGGTACAAAAAATACAGGATTCGGTGCGTAAGGTGTTGGTACATACCAAAGAAAGAGGAGAAAGCTTTACCCTGTTGCACGAGCTGCGGTCATACCTACAAAATCGCCCTTGGTCGTAAGGGAAACCCGTTTATCAGCAGTGAGTAGAGGTTGTTGTAAACGCCACAGTTTGGTTTTATTCCGATCACTGCAGAGTGATTATTTGAGCGTTTTACAAAACAGAAACAGTGTTGTGGATATTTGTCAGCTGGTAACTAAAATAAATACTGTTCGATTAGATTACAGTAAGTTTTATTGCTGGTTCTAAGTCCACCTGAGCGTGGATTAAGTGTTGAGCTGTGTTGAGTGGTTAGGACATATTTCCTTAGGTTCCTTGAGATAGGTTTGTGTTTAAGTGTTTTGTGTTAAATATGAGCTTTTCGAGAATAAATATCTCAAAACAGTTAATTTTTTTACTCGGAAAGATTTCTTCTACAAAGAACAAACATTTTGCCACTGTAATAAGATACTTATTCAAACCTGTAACTTCCTGTCATAGTTAGCCATCTCTATTAACTCGTTAGTATGTGTCCGCGCATTACATCATTTTTACACTTTTCTAGTTTTTACACGACCGCGTTTTCCATTTTATTCACATTAATATAATTTGTAATATTTCGTAATATCAACTCTGTCATCAGTTTGTGTTATCATCAATAGTTACGTATTAAACTGCTGTAGGTTTTAGGCTTTCTATGTAGGGGTTTTGAAAGACCAGCCAAGGTTTTGGAAGGGTATGGGGTAACTGGCCAGATAAAATTGTCAAAAAAGTTATCTTATCAAAGGAGGCAAACAGGACAAGTAAAGATATGGGTGGCTGGACATGTTTACTCAATGAAGTTGTCCTGCAAACAAGTATCTTGCTAATAAAAGTAATCAAGTTTGCCAAGTAGAGTGTGAAAAGGTCTGTGGACTAGTCACTCTCCAGGAATTAGCCAACACAGTTATCTGGCCAACTAAGGAGCTGTTTGTTAAGGGTGTAAAATGATAAGAAATTGAGGTATTCAAAACAATTGCAAATCTAACGGTCATCTTACCGTGGTGTTCAAACAGAGATAGTTCAACAACAATACTATCAATTCAGACTGAATTGCCATGCAATCCTAAAACATTGTAAATATCTTTATCTTACAGTCAACCCAGGTCACGCGTGAACGATATTTTTGAAATTTGAACGGAGTTTTGAAATTTACATGTCGGTTTTCAAAATCGCCAACGAGATTTCAGAGTTCCCGTATAAATTTCCCTAGCTTATTGACAGTATAAAGCTATGAATTTTTCTTTACATTGCAAAATTGAATATTTCAAGAATAACAATTGTTTCCCAAGTATTTTGAATCTTTTTTTCAGTTAATGCGTCTTTTTCGGAACGATTTCCAGAGAGATGTCCAACATTTCATTCACACGTCGGATATTACAAAGAGAAATTCGAATGTTCATTTCATTCTTGGAATTACTGTTCACGCGTGACCTGGATTGACTGTAACATAATCCCTCAAACACTTTTCCCCACATCTCGGTGGTAATTTTCAGTAATTTTTCAAGTGGTTTAATTTTGAAGTTATATTTGTTTTGTTGAAGGATCACTATATTTATCATTTGTTTTGTGTTTTAAATTTATGTTTAAATATTTTTTGCTACCACTGTATTAAACCTTGACCGATACATCATCCATCTTAAAAATGATCGTTTGTAATTTTCAGTTATTTCCTGTTGTGTATATAACTGCATCTCTCATTAGACTAAGCCAGTTTACCTTAATTGTTTCTGAGCTACTTTGTATTTCCAGAAAGTTATTATTGAGTACTATAATTATGTAATCAGTTACTGAGTGTAACATCGGTCGAGAGATGATTGAAAAAGTACTTTCCAATCATGGTACACTTGTAAATATTAGTTGGTGGAATGCATTAGACTATTTAAAAAAATTGCCTTCGTCCATTTATTCAACTATAATGGGGTTGTTAAATTGCGCGGGTCGCGAAAAAATAACGCAGGTCGCGGGTAAAAAGGGATGATCAAGTTCGCAAGTATTGAAGCTGTAGACCACAAGTGTTTTTCACATTTAGTATTTTCCATTAGCAAATATCATAACCAATTTATGATATTTGTTAACGTTATTGTCTTTAGTATACCTGTGAAGACTGACAGCAAAACTTTAGGGGTTGAATTAACGAAAAGCCAGTTGTTCAAAGCTAATCCTGGGTTAACATGAACTTGATTAGAATTTAATTGCTAATCAGTAGAAGGTTCTCCCAAAAGATTTTAGTCCCTTAAATTTGACTTAGACTTCTCTTTACCATAAGCTTAACATTGGGGTTTGAAAAGCATTTTAAACAAGTGAGTTAAAAACCTCGGTTGAGTTTTAATCGGGGATTAGAGTTTATCGGCTTTCGAACAGCCGGACCCAGAACACTAAGCTATAGTATTCAAGAGTACACTTGTGGATAGAAAACAAAGGAATCGATTTTGACACCGGATATTTTAAATTCTACAAAATCGATTCATCAACCGTGGTTTCAACTATTATTGCTAGCTGGGGCTTTGTCAGGAATGTTCAAGGTAGAATATTTTTTTTTTACACAGGCAATTTTTGTCGCACTTTTAGTTAAGCCCCATTTACACGAGCAAAAAGATCGGCACGGCACCTCCCTAAATTTCGGTACGGTGTCGCCAAATTTTTTGGCACGGCACTCCTGATTTTAAACGTAAACATAGCGTGCCCGAGAATAATACGGCACCGGTGCCCGAAATGTTAGGGGTGCCGAGCCCACCTCGCGAGGTGGTCTCTCTTTTTGCTCGTGTAAATGGGGTTTTAAATGTAACTTTTGTTACGTCCCGGAGTTACAGTTTTTAAACCGCGTGTGTAAAGTAACGGCGGTTTCACCGCGATTTTCTAAGATTTTCTGATTTTCTGACTTCACTTTAAGAATTCGAATAAATCCACCAGTGTTAACTTGTTCAAATATTCCTTGTAGAGGATCTGGGAAACAGTAAACGGTAAAAGCAATGTGCCCAAAAATATACAATTAAAACAGATTAATGTTGAATTCTGACGCTGCAAGTGCCTTTTCACAACCTTTAATAGTCTGTTTACTACCTGTCAGTTTCCTTCGCTAACAGGCACTCCTATCTTGTGAATCGGAAATAAGAATCAAAATGGATTGAAATCAACCAATCTGAAGCCGTGAAAGCTGTCGAAATAAACTACTTGTTTTCTAAGACATCCGCTCATTTTAAGCAATACAAATGTCCTTAGTTTATAACAATTTAGTGTTCCCGCGTTGTCACACAAAAAAGCCACACATGTCCTCAAGACCAGAGAAAAAAAAATTCTCCTGTAGTCGGATTCTTACTGCCCGATTCTAAATTTAAAAAGAGGAAGAAACATTTGTCGTCGTTTGTCTACGTCCTCCTTCAAACGTGAAATTAGGAAACTTCACCTAGTAGTCCACGTTAAAGAAAAGGCAAAAACATGTACCTAAGAGTGTGATCCAGGTGCAAAGTTATCGTTTTACTTACTAAATCTACCGGGTTTTTTCGATGTTCTCGTTGCATCTTAAACTCCCAGATCAGTCTTTTTTGAGTGACGGGCGGAGGGGGGGTAGTTTTTTGTTTCACCATTTTGCTAAGCCCCCTCAGTTGTTTTAGCCTTGCTACGGGCCTGTCAAATCTTCTCCTTTGTGTACCCCAGTCCCCGGATAACAGGGAGAAAGCCGGGGGAAGGGGAAAATAGTTCGACTGTTTTCCAAAAATCTTTCGACAGGGAACAATACTGCGTACAACACCTAGCCTAACAACACCATCCCCAGACTCTACTCCAACATGGTTTTAATTCAGAAATGTTGCGCGTAACAGTTTCCGTGGTACATGGACTCGGTGTTGCGGATTCAAGTCCGGCGTTTCCTTCAGCTTGGTAATACACTTTCTTTCAGTCCAGGTGTAAGGCACAGGAAACAATGTCACTTGAACTTTTCATATTAGGTTCATTTATAAACTTCCAAGCAGCCTCTCTGTTGGTCGTCGAGATGGTGAGCTAAGGAGCAAAGCAAACTCGGTATTTCTTCGAAGACTGCACACACCGGTGGTTTTTTTTTTGTCCTTTTTCTTCCACCGATTCCTCGCCCTGTTCGGACGTTTCGTTCGAAGACCAAGCGCTTTCGTATGCCTGGGCATGGTGCCAAGATTTTTGGGCACCAAAAAAAAAACAGTTGTTCAGCAAGACTAGTGCACGTATCTTAAAACCGAAGCCCGGGCATCTAGTTTGAACGGGGCGTAAGCTTGTTTCGCTCAGCTTCCATTGTTCGTTTGATAAACTAGTAAACTCGCCCATTCGATCATCAAGCAGGGGAAGGCAATAAACGTCTTTTCAAAGCACATTTTTGTAGTTTCTTTATTCAGAGGAAGAATGTTTGTTACACTGGTCGCGCCTACACTAAGGACAAGTAAGAAAGTAATTAAATATATTTCCAAAGGGTCTTGATACTAGCAGGCAAGTCAAAAGTTTTAAGAAAACGAAATGTTTATAAAACATGTTTCGACAGAGACTTTTGTCATCTTCAGTTAAAGCACAAAGCGTTGTAAGTTGAATTTAAAATAAGTAGACAAAGATGTTAATTAGGGTTTTCCGATTTAGAGGAAGTTCTGCGGAAGTGGAACTTGCCAAATTCAACTGAATTCCATTTCTCGGATTTCTTTATATGTGAAATTCGTTTAACGAATACTAGTAAGTAACTTGCACTTCACGAAACCAACTGCAGCGCCAGATATATTTTATTCTTGCAAAATCAATGAAAGTTTCGATTAACCGAAGTCGGCGAGTTTCTCTAGTACATGGTCATAACTCTTCATATAGTCAATTTTCGGAAAAATAGATCGAACTTCCGCTAAATCGGAAAACCCTATTATGATAAACGGTGACAACAAAATGAACATGAAACGTGACAATGTGAGAAATTATAAGGATAATTTAAGATTTACATGGAGTAATTGTTGATTCAAAGAAGGTTGTTCTCTTTGAATATGTAAAGCCTCTTTTATTTTAAGTTGAAAAATGGTAGAGGCGTGATCTAAGTATGGCAGCAATCCAATGAACATAAGGCACGACAATGTTCAGAATTCTGTAGATGTTTGAAGATGTGAGAGGCCCTATCACTGGCTAAGTGCTCACATGCGCGTGTGGAAAAATGCCGGGATTTTTCACCGACAAAACAGGCATTGTTTATAAGTTTGCATGTGCGGGCTGTAATGCCTGTTATGTCGGTGAAATAGCCGGCATTTTTCCACACGCGCATGTGAGCACTTAGCCAGTGATAGGGCCTCTCACATCTTCAAACATCTACAGAATTCTGAACATTGTCGTGCCTCATGTTCATTGGATTGCTTCCATATTTTAGATCACGCCTCTACCATTTTTCAACTTAAGATAAATGAGGCTTTACATATTCAAAGAGAACAACCTTCTTTGAATCAACAATTACTCCATGTAAATCTTAAATTATCCTTATAATTCTCACATTGTCACGTTTCACGTTCATTTTGTTGTCACCGTTTATCATAATTAACATTTTTGTCTACTTTTTATAAATTTAACTTACAACACTTTGTACTTTAACTGAAGATGACAGAAGTCTCTGTCGAAACATGTTTTATAAACTTACATGTTTTGTCGTTTTCTTAAAATTAAATATATATACAAAACTGACAAAAACCTTGAATTTAATGCAATAAAACACCCGATTTTTACATTTTCTTTTTCGCCATGTGAGCAATAACTTAGTCTTCAAATGAACTGACGAAATGACGAGAAAAAACCAAGTCAACAAGTAAGAATTGAACTAACTTTCTTATGCAGATAGAATCCTGGGACCGGTTGTTCGAAAGCCGATCAACGCTAATCCACGATTAAAAGTTAATCGAGGTTTTCATCTCGTTCTTTAAAAATGGTTTCAAAGGCTAATTTCAAGCTAAAGGTAAAGAAAAGTCTGAGTCAAAACTGAGGGGCAAAAATCTGTTGGAAGGATTTGTATTGATTACTCGAATCAAAGTTCACATTAATTCAGGATTAGCTTAATCGGGCTTTGAACAACTGGGTCCAGATATCAACCAAGGAAACGATTAAGTATTCACAGAATACTCCGCTATCTATAAAGCATTCCTGAAAAAGTACCATAAAATCTCGACTATACTCCCCGGACTAAATTCGTTCAAAGGATAACGATTGTTTTTTGGTAAGAGTTTTTTTCTAGGGGCGTACAAGGCTTGTTATCGGGCGAGAGAATCCTGTCGCGTGATGTAATCACTGTTTTCTGGAACACTTTCGAGTGGGAGAGTATTATAAAGTTTGTTATTGTATGGCCAATGCTTGAAGCATATTGTTCGTGATTGGCCAGTTTCTCGGGCTCGTGTAGTTCTCTGGTCTTGAAGCGCCTTCCACTGGACCAAGTTCGTTTTCTTCATTCTCCGAGTCAGATGGATGAGCAAGGATTGGTTTCTTTGTTCCCATTACTGACAGAAGCTGTAGTTCCATTGGTCCGAGCCGAGGAGAGTCCTGGAGAAACAAAATGAAACAAATAAAGTTCATTAGCTAAACTTTATTTTTGTCATGAGAATGTAACTATAAAAGTAATTGTAGATGTTAAAACGTGTTTATAGTGACAGTGCGCTTAGCAACACGAAACTAGTTTACGGGTGCCCCACTCAATAACTGGAAACAATGATCAAACTAAACATAACGGGATAAAAAATCCCAACTGACAGAAAGTAGATCAACTGGCTGCTTAGAAACGTGGCTCAGGAGCTGGACAGACCTACAATCGACCCGGGGACCTAAGCCAGGGAGTTGAACGCCATGACCCTCTGCATACCTGTCGAGGGATGCTTAAGCCACTGATATACACAGAGTCTCGTGGCGAGCAAGGTCGTTTTATTGCAAATTCCATCTCAGTTCAGCCTCCCACAGGTTGATGGGCGTTTCAAATCCCTGGATTCCGAGGGAGACTCAACTAAGCATTACAATGAAGAAGCAATGTCACTAACCTCAAAATCATCCTCTCCTGGAAGGAAGTAGTTGTCCAGTAAATCATCAGGTTGTTCATGTTGTTCTGCTAAAACTCCATGAGATGCGATCACCTCTTCTCCATCCACGTGACCGTCTTCTTCCTCCGAGCTCTCTTCATCATCAATACAACTCAAATAAAACTTCCTGAAATGAAATGATCAAAGAAAGAGGATAAGGAGAAAAATATCAGCACCATGACAAAATTAAGTTTCAAAAAACTTAAAAAATAGTAGTTCATGTCTTTCGTATTTTCACCCTAATGAAGTACCTAAGCGCCAGCTTGACACATAAACTCCATCTGTAGGGGAGGGGGGGGGGGGGTGGGGGGAGAGAGTGCTCCTCAGAATGTTTGGTGGGGGTGTGCAGCTCAGTTCTCCAAACCCTGAACTTATCTCAGACCAATATATTTCATTTACCAGTACCCTTTTTCAGACCTCGGCTCTAAACTTCATATCCATCTTCAAATCTGGTTTCTAGAATCCATACCCGTTTTAAGACATTTGGACCAAAATCGTTAAAATCTCTGCCCTATTTCAAACCAAAACAGCTCAAAAACTGTACCCTTTGGCTCCGAACATACCTATAAGCTAAATGTATAGGGGAGTACCAAAAATGGTACATTGCATTATCAGGATTCAGTTCCTTTGCATGGCAGGCACCAACTGAGGTTTGTACAAAAAGCCTTCTGGTCATGATAGAATTTTCATACTGGAAAATTCTGAATCTAAGCTCCCCTACCCCCCACCCAACCCCACAAAAAAAAAAAAGCCCCCAAATCGTAGACGGTAAATTTCTACAGATAATAAACCCTTCTGAATAAGAATCCATGGTCTGCTAGGGTTACCTGAAATTATGCTGTTAGCTTAGTGTTAAACTGTTTTTATTGGTGCAAAATCCCCCCAGAAATAACCTTGCACCTGCCCCGTGATAAACAGAGCTATACAATATTTAGAGCTATCCTGGACTAACCGAGTGAACTTGAGGTCCTCCACTTTACAATCAAACATCTCAGTCATAATTTCCAGGTTTCTTCTTTCCAGTTCTTCTACAATCTCTGATAATTGAGCATGGCCTTCACGATGAATAGAAACCTGAAATGAAATGTTAGAATTCTTATTTATGTTTCAATGCTATTTTGCTTTAAATTATTGTGGCAGTTTTTACAAGCACCAATACTACAATAACATCAAAAGGTTAGTAGAACAGTACCTCTTTTTTCAGCCATCTGTTGTCAAGAATTTCACCACAACTATCTTTATCCAGGTCATTTGTTGCTTTCTAGAAAGAAAAGAAAAACATCTAAGAATTTTACTATATATAACATAAACAAATAAGATGAAGTTGAAGGGCTCAGTTAAAAACTATAATAACTGGAAATTTGTCAGTCTCTAAAATTCTGACTGCTCCAAATTATAAAGTTGATGACTTTTTTATCACTTCCACTGAATTACAATTAACTGGCTTTAACCAGGAAAAAGTTGTAGGCTAATTCAATGTGCTAAGCTCAACATAAAAAGGGATATGTTTCTCTTAGACAATGAATCAGTTGCTTCTTCCCTTGAGCTAATAATGTTCGAGTCACATCTTAAAAGATCCTGTGCAGGTCTGGGAGAATCATGCTATTCTGATCCTGTAGGATCCTTCAAGAACCCTGTAGAAAATTATCCCCCTAAATCTTAACGGCATATTGTGAAAGTTGTCTGTGTGTACTAGGTATAATGTATTGTATGTAATTTCATGTAAAGTGGTATTTAATAAAAAAAATATCGTGAAGTTTAGGGAGAACCTATTGTTTCAGCTTTTATCTGTTATTAAACAATATTGCAACAATATTTTCCAGGGTGTAGTGAATTTGGTGCAAAAATCATCATAACTGCACATGATTTTCCACCTTTTTGGTGGTCATGGCATTCATATTTTAGCTTAAAATTTTTTCCATGTGTGAATTTTCCATTTTTTTTGTTTTTGGTTTTTTTTTTACATATTTATGTGAGAATTATTTGAAATAAATGCAATCCTGAATTGTTTTGTCCAGGGTACTTAAATCTTATGATCAATACACTTTAAATTGGCCAGTATTAATGGACATTAGTATGAACATACCTCATTTGCAATATCTTTCTGTTTTGATATTGTTGATTCAGTGTACGTTTCAATTTCATCTCTTGCTATTTTCAAGCTTCTTTCCAGATGAGCTGTTGACAGATAAAGTCATTGAATGGAAGGTTAGAGTTTGCAGTATAACAATGAGGTTGCGTTTGATTCACTATATAATTTTTCCAATAAGAATAAGCAGAATAGCTGTTAGATTTCTTCATCTTAGTTAAATTTGGGAAAACATTTTTGCAAACTTTCGCTGACACATGATAATAATTATTTAGAGTGATTTTGTACTCTTGCAGTAACTCCAAAAACCGGCCTCTTATGAGACATTTCTTGTAAATTATTATTGCATGTAATTATTCCAGAATAAGGTCAATCTGAGCTGTTTAAATACTCACTTGTCTAAATTGATATTCTAGCAGCTGTTAAATATCACAGTTTCTTCCTTACCTGCAATGTCATCATGTGCGTCTTGCATTTCTTTCAGATCTTTCTTCAGTATCACTATTTGTTTTGCATGTTCCTCAGCACCACTGTCCTGGAAGATGAGAGTTTAAATAAAGATGAATGTTAGGGAATAAAGACATGAATGGTGCACAAGTCAGCTACTTCTCTAGTCTCCTGCGCAGCCATTCTCAGTGTCGTCACACAACGCTCCTCCTCACAAACGACTGCTGAAAACCGAGGTGGAGCATTGCGTGACGACACTAAGAATGGCTTTTGCCCAGCTGCCAAAACAAGTTTTTCACTTAATTTTCGCTGAAAAGAAACCTAATCATTGCAAATTAAACATCACTAATAATCTAGAGTACTTTAATAGAAAATAATTTACCTGAAAACCCAAGGGGATTGGTTGAATACCATAGTTTTATTCATATTTCTATATTAACCCTTTCCTGCCCAAGAGCGCAACATGGCACAAGATGCAATTATGAGCTCAGTATTTGGTCAGTTTGTGTGAAATTTGCACAAACAAAAGATCTTTGAAAGATCGATAAATTGAAGGCATAAAATCATGCCCCCCTCCTATATGAGACTTGATTTACCACCCCTCAAACTTTTGCATTTTTTTCCTTTGTACGTTAAGGGTCCAGCTGATATCTTACAACAAGCAATGCACTGAGAGCTGTACATTAAGCTATAGTTTAGGGGGATACCCAGTATGTACAACGAATAGAAAAATTTTCAATGTTTTTCTTCTTTTGTTTTGGACTTTTGTCACTCTAATATGTGACCTCCTCCATCTCTATTGGTGTGATTTACAGCACACCCCAGAAAATACCTTTTAAATGGTATATCACATGTGGTCTCCCAGTTCATAGTTAGCGATTTAGAAAAATTCGACATTTCCCTCGGGCAGGAAAGGGTTAAATGCAAGTCAGAATGTATACTATACCCTGTAGTCTTCAAGCTTTTTTATGTTCCTCCTTACTTGTGCTATCTCTTCCTCTTTCTTTTCAATTTGATCATTGAGTGCTAAAGAAGGACATGAAATTTTATTTGAGAATGAGTCCCCGCCGACCAGTTAGCTTAGTTGGGAGAGCACCGGACTACCATGCGGGAGGTCGTGGGTTCAAAATCCTGGCCGGACCAACACTCAGGGTCTTTTAAAATAAATAACTGAGGAGAAAGTGCTGCCTTTGTAATGACATCCTCAAACAGTTAGACTTTCTAGTCTTCTTGGACAAGGACGATAAACAGTAGGTCCTGTCTCACATTGACTTGTTCCTAATAACCTGTGGGATGCTAAAGAATCCACACACTGTTCAAAAAGAGTAGGGGACGTACAGCTGTAGATGTGGTCCCCAGTATGGTGTTCAGTATCTCTTTCTCTGATTTCACCTGTCACATTTATGCATTTATGGGTTGGGTGGGTGAGATCAAAATATGTCCACTGATACCGGCTGCCTGTCACTGGCGCCTTTACATGGCGATATCCAATCTCACCCCACATAAGGATTGTATACTGCCATGAGAGTATATGATATGTGTGGTATATTTAACAATAATTATTATTCCACGAGCACGCGTTGGATATGAGATGATAGATAGCCAACGAGGCGCGTAGCGCCGAGTTGGCTATAATCATCTCATATCCAACAAGCGCAAGTGGAATAATTGTTTTATTAAAAACAACCGAGAAATATTGCTAGATCTTACTGATTTCGCTGTGCAAGAATGACCAGAAGGCAATTTAATGGTCGCCATTTCTCGGCCATGGTATAATTGCTCATATACCATGGCCGCTAAGCCAATCAAATCCCTCGAATTGCATTATACAATGATGCAGTTTTTAATAAAAATACATTATCAATTTACCATAACAATATACTTTCTCTCCAGGGAGGGGGACTCCCATGTGAAAGTGGTGGGGGTGATGGTCGTACTTTAAGGGGTTGAAATTGGTGATTTGTTACCCCTTAGGATACTAAAATCTAAAATAACTTATGTCTTTTAGGGTATTGACCCAAAAACTGTGAGAGGAAGTAATGTCATTCAACTGATTTTGATACGACAATCACCCCTATCACTTTTATATGGGAAATCCCCCCTCGGGACTTTCTCTAGCAGTCTAATTAATGTTTGATTTCATATCCTAAGCATTTGAGTACAAACACCTCTTCAAAATAAGTCCTGTTAGAGCTACTTATGTAAAATACAATTTTTTGAAGTGCCAAGAGACCAGCAAAATGTATTTATTATTAATATAATAATTATCATTTACAAATTATTTTTAAATAGAGATAAAATGACCAAATGTCATGTACAGTGTACATGTACACCAATGAACACAACCCAGAAGAAAATGTCAAGACCAAGACATTGAGGTTTGGGTAGTGATTAATTTGACGAATTAGTTTTGGCAGCATTGATAAGAAACAAAGAGATGTGACATTTTATTATGTCACTACGTAATGGCCTCTGGCATTACATGTATGTAAGGAGCTGCTGATAAAAACTTTCTGGGATTTTGTTATACTGGGATTCATTATATATCTCAGGGTTCCACTGTACAATGTACAAAGTCATGTACCTTGCACTTCTGCTTCTTCACCCTTCATTGTGTCAAATTTTTCCAGGAGTGCAGCCTCTACTTGCTCATGTCCAACCTCAGCTGCTTTCTCCACTTCTTTGTCCTTTTCTTTGACTTGTTTCAGCAGAGTCTTGATATGCAGAAGCTGTTCTTCCTTCAGTCTTTGGTTCTGTTAATCAATGTTGACACATTATATTAGAGGGTTCCCATTAAGTAGTTTTGTTTAAGGATTGGCCAGTGAGATTAGAGTGGAAAGCAGTTTGTTTTGGAGGGGAGCGGAGAGGTTAAGTTGAAAAATTGGGAAATTTGAATAATGACTTCCCTTTAAGGTCTAAAATTTGTAATGGAGGAAAATTTGGGATTTGTTGTAGATGAATCCAGAATAAAATCAGTTAGTGACAAACAAAATTTACTTTAACTGCAAGTTGCATAAATTTTAGAAGAAAGCAGTTCTATCCAACAAAACACCATGCCTTACCACAGCTCGTTTACCTGGACTCTTGACTTTGTAACTGATCATATTTTTTCACCTCTGTCAGTAAGTGGCTTTTGCCTGTAGTTGGTCAGTTTGTCAAATAATTTGAGTCTTCAGATGATGATGGCTTTATATAACAATCAACTTTCTTTTCCCAATCAGCTGTATCAATGGAATTTTGGCCACAAGTACCAAGTGGTTTTAACCAGGAAGGATCCAGCCCATAAAATATTTTATAGATTGTACAAATAATAACTTGTTTTGATAGAAAAGTGTTCCATTCTCTATACAGGGATTTATATTCATGATAACATCTGCAAAATGGTTACATTACTGCTATACATCACCAGCATCAGTTCAGCTCTGAATCAAACCACTGACTCTGACGCTGCTATTGTTTTTGTCAAGATTTGTACATAAATTTTGCCTGTTTTGGAGGCTGTTGAGAGCTTCTTACTTGTTGATTGCTTCCTTGAAGTTTGTCTGTCAGCAACCAAATTTTGTCCTTTGGTGAACAATAATTAACTAGTAACACTTTGTTTTTCATTGTGACACATTTTTGATATTTTTAATACTTTCGTCCTGGAGTGTAATCCCAAGAGGGGGGGGGGGGGGTGGGGGCGGAAAGAAGGGGTGTCAGGCATATAAGTGATAGGGAGGGGAGGGGGGAAACCGTCTATGGGGTTGAAATTAGCAACTGAGAACTATTTTTGGGGTGGGTAGACATCTGCAAGTTCTCGGTCACTGGACCTTTTTCTCTCTCTCTCTCTCTCTCGTCTAAAAAGGGTCAGTTCTTTTAGAACAAGGTCCCCCACATAATTAATTTTCTTACTCGATCTTTAAGTCTGCCATTCTTCTCCTGCAGCGATTGTAAGTCATACATAAGATCTTCATAATTCCTTTGTTTCACCTCTATCCTACAGTTGAAACAAGAAAAAAAAAATCACCCCTCATTCTTCAACTTTGAGGAGGCAAACCTCTTCATCTACTTCTTGCTAAAAGAGGATTTCTTTCAATAAAAAAAAAAACATTATCACAATTTATGCTTGAGAGTAAAACGATTTTAGCTACAGCAAGATACTCGCGCGGGAATTAATTTTTTTAAAAACAGCAGTTGGGTATGTGTATATCGTTGCTTAGCAATACAATATTTAAACATGGATAAATTAATTATATCTCACAATGAACTGTTTTATAATTGTCATAGGAAAAATGTACAGTCAACAGGATAGATTAAATCTTAAAGAATGTTACGATTACTTTATTATTGCCAGGAGAATACTTACTGAAAGGCCACAATGGCTTCTTCCACCGTCAACTTCGGCTCCTTGGACGCGCCACTTTTCTTCCCTTTCTTCTTCTTTCCAGAGGACTTTTTCTTCCCGGATTTCTTCTTAGGAGGCATGAATTACGTCTAACCGTCTAACCAAGTCACAAAATAAAGAAATTTGTTTTTATGAGATCTAAATCTTGCATTTTTCTGCTGCAAATTTACGAGAACTGCTTCAGCAAAATGACAACATTGACCAAACTCGTTTCTAAGATTCTCAAAACGAGGCTGGCTCCTAGGCGGAGCATAAAGGCCACTGGGATCGAGCCGCGCCGAGCGGACATATTTGCTTGAGAGGCAGTGATTAGAGATGGCCACGTCCGGTGAAACAGGGGACAGACTAGACACAAAACGACTTGAAGCAAAGAAACAAACCTTAGATGATGCTTATGCAGCTCCAGCAAACTTTCTAGAGATCGATGTTGTCAATCCCGAGACACATGGCGTTGGTAAAAAGCGATACACGGACTACGAAGTTCGCATGAGGGTTGGTGCACTTTGTATGAGCTTTTATACTTTAGCTAACGGAATGCGTTGGACTAGCCAGAGGTAATCTATTACAGCATGAAACGCAGAGTGTGACCAGCAGGTGAAATATCAGATCAGAATTCCAGGAAACTGTAAACTGAACCTGCGCCCACCTTTGGTTTCCTGGAAGTCGTTGAGTACTGTAATCGAATTAATTTTCGAATTAGTATGGAAATTAAGCTTAATCAAAGGTAGTCGTAGCATTTGCGTTTTCAATGTAAGGACCCTAATTTAATGTATCTTACTTGTGTTTATTTATGTTTTTAAGCTTATGTTATACATTTAAGGCTCCTGTGAAATCTGTAGCATGTTGAGGTCAAATCCGCAGATCCTACATTGTGATTGATATTGTGTTATTGCAGAAAATATCCATGTTTCCCTATCATCTTCTCAACTGGGAAATAAGGCTGCAACTACGTGCTGCTACTGGTCTGTCTCTCGCAATAACCTGTGCCTCACCCCATGAGGCACAGTCGTTCAGTCATCACTGTCTGCCCCCTGGCTGTTAAAATGTATTTTCCAGCTGGTTGCAACTCAAGGGCCTACTTTGATATGATTTGAAATGTATCATCCACCTTGAAATTCCAGTTTAGCTTCCCACTTTTCTTTAAAATAATGGCCTTTGATGCCCCCACCCCCTTTGGGTGTCCACTTACTCTCCTTGGTATAGCAAAATATATTTTCTGGAACCACAAATTTTAAATGGAGGAACTGACAGGGTCCCAAAGGGGCGGGGGGGGGGGGGGGGGGTCTCTGGAGCCCTGGAGCCCTGAAATTTCTGCTTTGGAGCCCAGAACCCTATCATTTTACTGACTGGGGCCCTGATCCTTTTTTCGGCTGTGGAGCCTGGAGCCCAAAGACATTTTGTGCGGAGCGCGGAGCCCAGCATTTTTAAGTTTGATCATTCGAGTTCCCAGAATGCATTGATTCTTGAAGGGTGCCTAGAGACGCTTTTCTAGTCTCAATTGATGTCACTAGCCTTTACACGAATATTGCACAGGAGGAAGGAATCACTATAGTATGCAACGCATACGAGAACTTTCATGCCAATTACCCTCCTATGGCTACAAATTTCCTCAGAGAAATGCTCAGCCTTCGGCTGAAGGAGAACTCCTTCCAATTTAACGGGAAAGACTATCTTCAAACACACGGATCTACCATGGGCACTTAAATGGCAGTAGCTTTTGCCAACACCTGTATGGCATGTACAGAAAAGGAGATCTTAAGACAGAGCGTTAACAAACCACTAACGTGGAAAAAGTTCATTGACGATGTATTTTGCTTGTGGGATACAAACAAAGAAGAAATAGAACATTTCATTGAGCAAGCAAATTCGTACCACCCTACCATAAAGTTTACCGCTGAAGTCTCACAATTAGAAACAACATTCTTGGATACAACAGTCTATAGGAGAGAGAGATTCGAGAAAGAATCGATTCTCGACGTGCGCACACATTACAAACCTACTGAAACATTTCAGTGCACAAACTACAATAGTTGCCACCCAGCAGGCTTCGTTAAAGGAGAAGCCCTTAGGCTTCTGAGGACAAACACTTCTAAAGTAGTGTTTGAGGAAAACATTAAAAACTTTAAAAGACACCTGGCATCGAGAGGTTATCCTAGTAATCTGGTGGACAAAATCCTCTCCGCAATTAACTTCGCAGAAAGAAAGAACGCTCTTACACAAAAACAGAAAGCGCACAAGAAAATTCTATCCTTCGTGACCCAATTTCAACCATCACTGCCATGTTTGAAAAATATTGTAATGGACAAATGGTATTTAATACAAAACCAGCCGCTACTAAGAGAGATATACAAGGAACTTCCCTTGATTAAAACTATAAAGGCTTTTATCAACACAATGGGCACACAGCGGGAGTCTTGCAGGTCTGTCAACCCCATTTAAACAAGTTTAATATTTAATTCACTTTTAAATAACAGGAGATAATATAACTGGCTGCTTGGGTTTAACAAATTGGTCGGAATTGTTGACTTTTTTATTTGCGTATTTGACTTAGCGTTAAAAATAGAATTTTTACACATCAAGATTGTAGACCAGAGTGGAGCCCGGAGCCCTAAAGCAGATGATGTGGAGCCCTAGAGCCCTGAAATTTTCGTCGTGGAGCCCTGGAGCCCTGCATTTTTAAGGCCAGAGCCCTGGAGCCCTAAACCCCTTTGGGACCCTGAACTGAAGTGGGATAAGATCATGGCTAATTACTTTTAACTGATCTCACAGATTTTGATTGGGGTTAGTATAATTTCAGGGTGATTTAATAATATTAAGGGAATGCTGTTGCAAAGTTTTTTACAAACCAGGTACCTGTTGCATGGAAGAAATGTGATGTTATTTCTTAAGCCTGGTGGATAGGTTTGATTCTTCTTAGGAGAACTCTGATTTCCCTGTGTCACTGACTGAAAAAAAAAAAAAAAACTCTCTCAGGTGTCTTTTGTTTGTTGTTCCCAACCTTTCAAATGTTTTCTTTTTGTTTGAGAGCATATACCACAACTCCTTGCAGAACAAAACTTAATCTGTCAGATCAGCCATTTTTCATGTCATGCTTGGCCAGGAATGGCAACTTTGGGCTACCTTTGATTAATGATCAGTGCCAGCACCAGTGACAAATTATTAGAAGGAAGGAAGGTTTCTTTGTCAAAGCTGAATCAAATGCATAATTTATAAATGTTAATACATTTCTGAATTTAATGGGGCTAAATGTGATTTAGGCAAGGTTAAACTCAAGACAATGCTGGCCAGCAGTCTACTCCCTTAATTTAGGCGGGGTGGCCCATTTGCAGGGCCTCAGTAAATTTACAGCTCACCTGTTGATGTCAACCATTTTGCTCGTGTTGTGCCGCGTGTACAGTTGCTGAAAAAAGCTTTGCTACCGTCCCTCCCCTCCCTCTGGGTAACTATTGGTAAGTATTTATATGTTTCACTGAGTATTCAGTGTGACAGTGCCTGGGTGGTTGCCACTCACAGGATTGTCATAGTTACCCTTCGCGCATGCTTGCGGCTCCCCCGCAGACCTTACAGGCACCTTCTCCACACTCATCTATTGGTGATGAGTTAAATCAGTGGTAATGATTGGTTGTAACCTCTTAGCAAGTCCTGTCATGCATAAAATATGCAAATGGAATAACTTTAGTTCTAATAGTTTAGCAGCCCAATACAGTAACAGAAGGGATAGTTAAATCTTAAAGCATTAGCCCATCGCATAGTGCTTATCTCAAGAATCAGTATCCTAGCAACAGATACACACGAAGAATAAACTTGTGGTAAATTTGAGAAAGACTTTTGGAAAATAAATTTTTGCAAACTTTGAGTTTTGCTATAATAATAACTATTATTTATAAAGGGTCTTGATAGTAGCAGGCAAGTCAAAAGTTTAAAGAAAACGATAAAACCTTTAAGTTTACAAAACATGTTTCGACAGAGACTTCAACTGAAGATGACAGAAGTCTCTGTCGAAACATGTTTTGTAAACTTAAAGGTTTTGTCATTTTTGTTAAACTTTAAACTATTATTTATATATTTTTTTGTAACTCCAGATATATTTTTCAAAATGTTGGACTATTTTTTTGTACAATTTTCTCATTTAAGAGATGCGATTTTGATTAATGTTTTTTTTTTTACATTTACTGAGATTAAATTGTTTGGTGTCATATGCAAATAGACTTCACATCAACTGATAAATCTATTAAAATAATTCTAGGTGGATCAAAGAGCCATAAACAACATTTCACTCACTGTGGTTATGTTCTTCCTTTTTTTCCTTCCCTGTGAATTTTGTTTGATTGAAGTTTATTTGCCTTTCTTTCTAATATATTTACAATTTATTGAGTGGTTAATGTATGGCGAGGTGACCTCTAGAAACCGCCAGGCTTATAGTTGAGGCCACCTCGTACCTGAAAAATATATGCTTATATAGTTTGTGCAACAAGTGTGCGGCTTTGCCAATTCAGTGTGATTATTTTATTAAAAACTCTAGCAGTTTATACTTAAAGTTGGGAAAACTTGTCAGAGAAGTGATTGTAACAGGAAGGGAATTCCAGATCTTTGGGCCTTGGTAAAGAATTGTGAATTTTTTCAGATTAGTTCGGCAATGATGCACACGATAGTTGTTGGCAGTTCTGGTGCTATAGCCATGAATTTGACTGTTTGTCAAAAACAAGTTGAAAAACAAAGGAGGCAAAAGGTTGTTATGATAACAGTACATAAATTTCGCTATTAGAAACGTATTGATTTGATAAATGTCTAAAATTTTTAATTTGGAGAATAAGGGAGCAGAATGTGTGATTGTGTGATTGTGATTGAGGACTAGTAGTTTTGAGGTTTAGTTCCAATCAAATTTGAAAGGAGTAAATGTACATTCAGAAGCTCTGCGAAAGTTGCTGTTATTAACTCCTTGTTTGTGTCTGGTATTCAAAAAGTAAATTGTTTCCTTGAAATCCATATTTGAGATTCTTGAAAAATTTGTTGTAGAGATCACTTCTGATATTTGTTATTGTCTGGTATTCAAGAAATAAATCTTTACCTTGTAATTCCCATTTGAGAATCTCAAAAATCTCTTCAAATGTCGCAAGACTAAATACTCAAGCCTTGATACTAGATTCTTGATTCGTGAAAGCATCGTTGCATATTTGAGGCTTTAAAATCCAGCAGCGTTAATTGAAATACTGTAGCGTATTTTATCATTTCTTGTAATAATTTGCCAATGTTATTAACAAAGGTGTTTTTGTATATCAGACAAATCTTCCTGTGTTCAAAGTCAAAGAGTCAACTGTAAGAAGACGGTACAGTGACTTCAAGTGGCTAAGAAGTGAATTAGAGAGGGACAGCAAGGTAATTGAGAAATTAAAAAAAACCTGTACTGAGCTGAGATGTATTTGGTGGATTTATATCCACTTTGTTTCTATTTTTTCTAATGTAATTGATGGAATTGTTACATGCAATTATCATGTTAGATTATTGTCCAGATGTTTGTCCACCCATTTGACTTTTAAAGTAAAGTTATTTATTTTGTTAATGGCTATCTTTCAGATTGTGGTCCCTGCACTCCCTGGTGATGCACTAAAGAAACAGCTTCCCTTCAGAGGAGATGATGGTAGGACATTGTCATCTCGTAGCAAGATTTATTCTCGCAAACACATAGGCTTTGTCCACTCCATTTTCCCTTCACTGAATACACATTAAAGAGCCTTGAGTACACACTACTGTTATTGCAGCATTTCCCCTATTCATGGACTGTGAAATACTCAAATACACTGATATGCTGCGAGGAAGGTTACAACAGTTTTTTGTGCATGTAACTAGGAGCACCCTCAATGTCTGTTGCATTTCCTGTGTTGGCATTTTTGCTATCTTCACTAATACACTAATTTGGGCTCCATTTTCAAATAATAATAATAATAATAATAATAATAATAATAATAATAATAATAATAATAATAATTTATTTGCTTATATTGCGCATTTTCCATGACAAGATGATCAAATGCGCATTACAATAATTACAAAAGCACAATATGTATTTTAACAATAGAAGTATTACTTCGATTATAATAAGTTATGATTAAAAGTAAAAATATATAATAAAATGTAAAATGTAAAAATAAAAAAAAAATTATTAAAAAAAATTTAAAAAAAAATGTATATAAAACTACTTAAAAAAGAAAAATCAAAAAATTAATCAGGAGCAAATGCCATAGTAAAAAGGTGTGTCTTAAGTAGTGCCTTAAATTGGGTGATGTTGCCGCAGTCTCGTAAATGTTCTGGTAAATCGTTCCACAGGCTAGGTGCGGCCATTGCAAAAGAACAATCCCCTAATGTCTTATATGATTTAAAACTTGGATGGCGTAACAATAAACTGTCATTGGATCTTAAGCCATACTGGAGAGTGTTTTAGAATGTAATAACTGTATGTATTTTAATTGTTGTTGTGTGGACACAAGGGCAAAAAGCATCAGTCAAAAAGTTTGTTATCAAACAAAAATGAATTGATGTGGATAAGGCAACAGATAATGAGAATATCACTGATCTGCCTTTCAGGGATTTTTGAAGATGATTTTATTGAGGAAAGAAGACAAGGCTTAGAAGCTTTTGTTAATAGGTAAGAAGAAAGAAGTATTTGTCACTGCATAGTTCAATGTTACAGTGTATGATGCAGCTTGGGGTTATAATCTATTCCAACAGATTGGATCAACCAGAAGGTTTATTGGCCCTGCTTTTAATTCCAGTTTCTTCAGAAATTTTTTGGTGGAATGAGCTAAGGGCCTCTTCATATGAGCCTGGTCGACCGGGCTGGCTTGGTTTCCGATATCTCGCCTCGCCACTCTTTTCTTTACAAAAATTTTGATGTGTTCATATGAGAAGGTGGGCTGGCCCGGTTACCAAGATCTCGGTTTTTGCGACTGACATCTTGGAAACTGAGCTGGAAATTTTTCCCATATGAACACTCCAGCCCGGATACTGGGGCTGTCCAGGACGAAACATTTTCACCTGTGCATGGCTTGTAAGGTTGCTGACAAGTTGGAACATGGTTCCACAGGTATTTTGGGGGCCTTTTGGACAATTTTCTTCTCGGTAACCAGGATTAAATTTTCCATATGAACAGAAGACAAAATCTGTCCCACCTACCGGGCCAGCCTGGTTACCAGGCTTATATGAAGAGGCCCTAAAAAAGCATGTTCTGTTCACCTTACATTCAAAATTTCCATATTCATTTTACTGTCACAATTCCTGTCATGTTATAATTTCTATTATATGGCAATGTTTAGTAAGTAATGTTTTAGTAATAATTATTGTATTTTGGCTTTTTTTCCAGAGTATCTGGACATCCTCTTGCTCAGAACGAACGTTGTCTTCACATGTTCCTTACAGACCCAATAATAGATAAGAATTATGTTCCAGGAAAAGTACGATCTGCATAAAATGGGATGAATTTATTAAGAAAAGCCTGCAGCTGAACAAATCTTCAGGCCTACAGAGTATTTCTACAATCAAATAGTCCAGATAAGATGTTTTACACCTTTCAGCCATTAAGTGATCAGCATGTATTTTCTGCAAAGGTCATCCCCTTAGATTGTGACAGTCAAGAAATTGTATGTGATGGCAAAATACCACTGACAATCAAATTCTTGTGACCTGTTATATAAGAAATTAGGCAAGTGAGGAGAATTTGTGTTGTGGCAGTGTTGAGATGTAATTTAATAGGAAGACTCAATCGTTTGATAGCATAAATTTAGGTTAGGCATTAATACGAAATGTGCACTTTGTTTCTTAGTGACGGGAACAAGGCTATATTGCTTTGCAAATTTCTGCAATGAAAGTCCATGAATAGGCTTGCTACTGCGTAGTCTGTGTAGCAGTTATTTCCTTTCCACGTGAGGGTGAGAAGCAAATGAAAGCTTCTAGGGATAAGGAGCAAAAAGCAAAAAATTGATGAGGGAAGGAGGGGATCCCTTCTCCTAAATTTTTTCGTTGTTCTTCTGGAAGCTTTCATTAGCAGCTCATGGTCATTTGGAAAGGAAAGTACTACCATGTAGGCTAGCTGTTGAGGGATAGTGTAAAAGGAAGCATAAAGGAACATCATTCACCTTCCTTTTCTCCTATTTTTGCCTGTGGTCTGTTTCGAGTTCTGTCCTCAGTCTCACCAGCAGGGTGGTTCAAATACTACTGCAAATAACTGTGAAAACCAAATGGCTTTGGATAGCAACATAATGTAATTGATAATTGAATCATTATCTCCCAAACAGAAACTACACTTTTGAATGTACTGAATCAAATCTCTCTTTCTGAGATGTTCTTCAATGAAATTTGTAACACATGATAAAATGCAACCACTGATTGAGCTGTGATATTTGAGTGATATTTGCAAAGCTTGCTAATAGTGTTAAGTAGAATTAATTTGTGAAACTAGCAAAAAACACTACCAATACCTGGTGGGAGTCTTATTTTAAACATGAAGTTTCCTTTCAATGCAGTGACATAGTTTTACCTGCCAACTGTTTGCAAATAAAAATAATTTTACTGAAGGCATGGGATTTAATTTCCATCCTCAGAGTTTCAGAGTTCTTAAAGGTTCCTCTCAAAGTTGTTGTCCAAACGTTTCTGTAGATGACTCAAGGGTATCCCAAATTTTAAGTTGAGACATCAGTTTCATATTCCATACATTTGAAGAACTTGTAACATTTGGCTATTGTCATCTACATAGCTTAGGAATGTGTATTATATGGACGTTGCTTGGAAGACGTGGAGGTTTGGTCTGCTAGGCGTAGGTGTTAGAAATTGGTCTGTATGTACAAGAGCAAGAGTTGGTAGGTACAATGTAGTGGGTCTGTGACATCTTTTAAAGTTTTCCTGGATAAGTAAAGATTTTTAATGCATCTTTTTAGTAGTTGATTATTTAGAAAGATACATTTATAATTAATTAATAATTGTGAAACTTGTGTGCAAATGGTGTACTTTGGCTTAAGTCTTTCAAGAACAAGACTTTCTTTATTAGGTACAATTATTGTAAACACCTTTTCAACATAACAGGTATTGTGTAGTTCATATTTTCCTGGCTACAATAAATACCAGTAATAGCAACATTATTATATAATATTCATTTTTATAATAAATTCCATTTGAGATGAAAACTAGTTCTTGAAGTTGTTTCTTGATGCACTAAGAAATTAATGTGATCTTGGGCAAGATGCGTTATCTCCACAAAATTTAAAGATTTCTGATCAACAAACTTGGAACTGCCAGAGATAAATCACAGTTGTAACCTGTGGTCTTTCAGGCCCAGTATTTTCAGTGTGACTCATGCAAATGGTTGAGTTAAGTCTTAGTGTACTGCATACAAAACTGTGATGGTTTCTCATTACGCGGGATATAGGGGCATACCGTGTCTAAAAACGGGCTCTGTATCTTTTTTTTTCATGGTAGCCACAAATCTGCACAGTCATTAATTTATTCATCAAACTCTGCCCTATCCCACTAGGGATGTATTGTTCTGATTGTCTTCAACAAAAGCAGGCCAATCAAAATCCATTCTTGTCGTGTCTATTGCGAGGGAGGGGACCCACTCACCCCTACTTGTGTGACATCAAAGCATCATTTGATTTATTCATTAATCTCAGATTAAATTTGTGTTGCCATATTGTTAACATGTTGTGGACTCAAGTGTGCCGTTTTCAAACGGAAAATTAAACATTTTGAAGCAGTAAATTGAAAGAATAACCTCTAAGGAGCACTCGACATCTAAAATGGCGGAAATTGGAGAGTTCCTGGCGAAGGAATCGTGCTTTGTTTGACAGTTCTAAAACCACGACGGGACTGAAAAGAGGTCATTGATATGCTTACGTTATTGTAATGGCATTTCCGAAATTTCCGGTACAACAATAATGTAATCGTAACACAAGGAAAACAACATAACGCCATCATCGTGACTCAAACTATTCCATTAGCAAGGATAGTTTTATCAATCTGCGAAGCATACAATTGGAATAAATGAATTAGACACAGCATCACACGTAAATGCCAGCATAGGCATCTCGTTTATTACAGTGTGACTACTATTACCAGGGGCACGTAAAACTGGCCAATCAGATCACAGTAGGATATGAACAGTGAATAATTTTAAAAAAATTGGGTTTTAACTGTTGTTTTCCGTGTACTTGCGATTGGTTCAATTGGCTTTGGTTGAAATTCGTTGTTCTTGTCCTACAATCTGATTGGCAGATTGGCCAGTTTTGTTTAAGTGACTCTGGTAACAGTAGTTGCACTTTAATGGTTTGAGTTAAATTGTACCAACCTTGTTCCCAGGTTCTCTCCTCTTCGTTCCAGGGGACAGGAAGAGGACCCTGGGTATGAGGTTTAAATTGTACATGTCACGACAAAAGCTGTACCAGTAACCGAGTGATTACTATGAACTTCGGGTAAAAGATTATTTTTGTAATAGTTCAAAAGCCATCACAGTTATGTAACTATGCAACTTATTGAACAGATGCAAAAAGAAAGTGATAAAAAATCCTGTTTTTTGGCGAGCTTTTAAAAGTCATCATCCAAAACTATCTCTTCAAATGGCAGCTCAAGCCTCCTGTATTCCAGTTTGATTCTTCGTTCATCCCTTGGATCCTCTACAGACACCACAGTGGTGGCAGTTCCTGGTCTCCCCTGGCGACCAACTCTTCCTGCAAGGTGGAGGTACTCATCAATGTTCTTTGGAACCTCCATTAAATAAACATGATCCAGTTCCTTGAAGTCCAGACCCCTCACAGTTTCCTCTGTACCAACCACAATGTCTATCTTTCCAGTACGAAACTGTTCGAGGAAATCCCTAAATTCACCAGGATCTTGGTTTGCAACTTTCTTATAGAGAGCTACAGCGTTTAAGCCCAGATCTCTCAATTCCCAAACAAAGGTGTCGACCGAGTGAAGACGGTGAATAAACACCAGTGCTGACTTCTGATTTGACTCCCTGAAAATTCTAAAGCAGATTCAAAGTTGAAGGTTAATTATTGGGCCAGCTTGATTACAGATGTTCTCATGTCATCTGACAAAATATTGCAAGGGATTCCTATGATGTGTTAAGATGGTAATTAATCTGCTGAATGGAGGGACAGGCTTATACACTGTGATTTTTATTGTATGAATCAACTGCACACGCAAAGTCATGTAAAGTACTTTTAATGTCTGACTGTTGGTCGGTCTTGTAGAAGAGGGCAATAACTGGGGTATCTCGCCTCGTAACGGGATGCTTGTCCACTGTGATAATCAAGAATACAACATTAAGATCCATTGGTAAGGATCAAGGGCATATTGAAAATGACCGCAGGATGTTGCAGTCTGACAAGTAGCCACATAATATAAACAACATTTTAATCTATTACTACCAAAAATCAAAGATTAGGGAGTGCGTTCAATCACAATCTCTTTGCCAAGTTGGTGATGATGTCATCTGCCCCGGCCTGCAAAATCTGGGGGGGATGCCAGATACGCATCCCAAGATCCATTCGTTGATCTATCTACTTGCAATCTGTATTATATAATGCAATCTCTATGTGCAATCTCGACTTTAATCTGTATTACGACTGCGTTCTTTCTATGTTGAACGCAATAATTATAATTATTACTAACTATTTATTAAACAGGTTATTTCTCACTCCAGAAACTGTGAGAAGTCTTGTATTGGTGAGGGATTTGGGAATTTATTTATTTATTTATTTTTTTTTTTGGGGGGGGGGGTGGGGGGCAGAGAATAAACACAGAGGCAGTCAGCTATGGAGTAGACGTTGTTTTAGGTGATGGCACTTCAAGAAAATCTCCATCAGTCAACCAAAAGGATCCCACAAAACTTTTGAATGCAGTGGACCATGCAACGCACAAATAAACTGTTCTGAATAGCCCACTTTGAAAATGAGTGATGGCCTGGGTCGAGAGTAACTGCCCAAGCGATTGTGGGATTGTTTGGGGGGACGATAACTGCGATGACAATAGCCAACGTCCCCCAAACTTTCCCACAATTGCTTGGGCAGCTACTCTAGATTTAGGGTATCACTATTTTTCAAAGTGGGCTATACCTTTCAAAGCCAGATCTCCAGTTGTGGAGATGCTTGAATATTTTTTGCTGTTGCACGAGACTAGTTGTACTGGGTTGGCCTAATTAAAATTGCCCTTTGTCATATTGTGTCAGCCCTGCAGTCAGTTTGGTTTTCAATCCCTCATTAATATCAGCCTCTCTATTGTTTCTGGAGGGGGAAATTGCAGCTGATTCATTTGAATCTAATCTAAAACTCACAAAAATTGAAGGGCATATATCACTTTTTTAGCCAAACTCCAAGCTCGAAACTTGCCCAGTTTAAGTATGCATTGTGGATCTTGTGTGTTAAATGTGGATCCATTTTAATAAATTTTAATTTGCTTTTGCCTGAAGGCTCAAATTTGAAAAACTTGGTCACATGAAACTTCCAAAGACTACATTAAAGCAGAGGCAAAACTTCCTAGTAAATATTAAGCCCTTGCACAATAAATTTTATTAACAAGTTGTGGGGTTTAGTGTACTGAGCAAGTTTGGAGCATTTTTGCTGACATTTGGCTAAAAAAAAAACAATAAATACAGTGCTTTTGTGCAAACCCCTTCGGTAAAAATATTCATTTACCTTGCAAGAGTTTGGGCTTTGGTCCTTCCAGAAGTGTCATCACAAACAACATATTTGTGCTTAATACAGGATGGAATACTGCGGCGCTTTCCTTCAAAAGAGGGTGACTGGCTCACTGTCACATGATCACCCCAGCCCAGGTCACTCAAGTCTTCCTTCAGCTCATCATCGACGGTTGCTGATGCTCCAATCAGTTGGACTGGCCTAACCTAAGATTCAGTAGAACATGTTAAACATTGCAACCTTTACCAGAAATGCCAGACTCATAAAAAAGCCAAAATTACAAAATTATCACACAATTTGAATTTTATTCTGTTCGTGTAGGGTTTGAATACTGTTCAATCAGTGAGGTCTTTCTCTGGGTATTCCAGTTTTCCCCTCTCCTCAAAAACCAACATTTCCACATTTAAATCTGATCTGGAGATGTAAAGATTTTTTTGGTTCTTGTGGGGTCATGCATATCTTTTATATCTGATGACATCCTACGGAAATAACATGTGACAATTGCAAGCAACTAGACCTCTGTACCATTTTGCATATTGGGTCAGGGTAACAGCTGTTACTTACCCGCTTACTACAGGTCAACAAAATTGATTTTACAGGTTTTGTCTTCACCTTGTCAATGAATGACTTGGTCCAAAAAGGGTGTGGACCCTACACATGGGTTTAGAATCATTGGCACAGCCAAGTTCAAGGGAGCATCAATTTATGATTCTGGTGTACCAAGGTATTCAAGAAGCTAAAGATACCATGATGATAGTGTTTGTGTTCATGGAAAACTTTTGACAACGTGGGGAAAAGGGATGTAAACTATTTATAATTCTTGTCAAGGGGGATGTTTTGTTTTCTTTTTTTTCTTAAAGGCAGGGGGGGGGGGGAAGCATAATATTATTGTTTACTTATGGATTTTCCAGTTTCTTGTCAGGTACCTTTGAGGAAGCGCTCTAGGAAGCAGGGATTTGAGATAACCAGCTAGGCAATCTAATCAATAGAAATAAGTTTCTGTTTAACACAATAAGAGCTTTGAGACAGTCAGTGTTTCACATACTGTTTACTATTAATACTACAAAATCTTTTTGAGGTGGTTGCCTTCCTAAACGCAAAACAAATTAACAAAGAAAGCTCTCAACAATAAATAATTACCCTTGAGTGCCTTTTGATCTTTTCAACCAAAAGCTTGGCAGGTCTCGGATGATTCTCCCGCAAAGTCATTTTCTTTATAGATGATCTCTTTTTGAGAGGCAGAAGAATCTTGTCAACCTCATCCAAAATGATCCTTCTTGTTCTGTGTACAATAAGAGGATCCTTCTGGACAATTTCCAGAAGTCTCTTTGGAGTGCCAATAGCAATCAAAGGTCTTCGGTTGATATCATTTAATCTTGCTTCTTGTTTGGACATGTCCACACCGCTCACCTAGTAATGTACAGAAAAATTATGATGAAAGTGCTTACCTAAGCTGTTTACAGTCAACTCCCTTTATTGTGGACACCCTTGGAAGCACAAGTTAGTGTCCTTAATAGTGGGAGTCCGTAATAATGGGACTATATTTCAGTCAACTGTCTTGTAATATATTTTTGCCAGGGATTTACCTGCTGTCTGTATTATTAGGGTGTCTGTAATAGCAAAGTGTCCTCAAGGCGAAAGTTGACTGTATATAGTGAACATACCATATAATCTTTTGTTAAATGGGCATGGGGCACAACTACCTTACCCTGTATGTTAAATGTTTTGTTGCTTCTTGTGTTTGTTCTGATCTGTGTGGCCAGCAGTTTATAAAATCAACAAAAAATCCCTGCATATCTCTCTCACATCCAGTGGTCTTTTTGGTGAAAATTACATAAGAGATTTACACCGTATGGGATTAACCCCCGGGGTGGGTTCTTCTCGGAGTTTTTTATGGGGGCGTGTGGTCTCGTTTTCCAAATCCTGACCCTATCTCAGACCAAAATATGTAATTCTCCTGCACCCTTTTTTTAAACCTGGCCTCTAAAATTCAAACTTATTTTCAGACCTGGTTTCAAGAATCTACAACCATTTTCAGACCTTCAAACAAAAATGGTTAAAATCTCTACCCTTTGGCAATGCACATACCTTATTCATAGCTTATGTAGCAGAGCACGTACCCCACCCCCTTTCGCGAGATCAACATCAATCCTCAAATGATACTTACAAAAGACTCTACCACACTCTTGTCTCTAAGCAGGCGATGTGCCTCAAACAGCATTTGACTTGCTAGTTCTCTGGTGGGTACAACAATTATTGTACCAAAACATTTTCCAGGATCCTGAATGGCTGGCAACAAAAACACCAAAGTTTTACCAGATCCTGTCTCTGAGTGGATCAGGACGCTCTTGTTTTTCAAAATTAATGGTATTGATTGCCTTTGTATTGGTGTCGGGGATTTGATGTAGTTATGCTTTAACTTCTCGATGAGTTTTGGATGAATATTTAAGTCTCTGAATGACAAAATTTTTGAAGTGTCTAATTCATTTATCTTCCGACTTTTATCCTCCTCCATTTCATCTTCCTTTCCTCCCATTTTGTTATCAAATTCTTCTTCTTCTTCTTCTAAGGATTTGTACACTGGTGTGAAACTCGCAAAATCCCCTGCTTTGGGGATTCTAAACTCCATAGACATGTCGTCTTCAAGCAATTCACCCCTTTGTTCAATCGTCAGCTCACTAGCTACAGGCAGTGTGCTAACATTTGGCCGCCAAACCTTCACATATTTCCGTCTGGACATTTTAACTCCAGTTGTCGCCTCTTTGATCTTATCTTGAATGTAGCCTTCTGTAGTGCTCCACATTTGCATGAATTCTTCATCTGGGTCCGACACGTAGTTCTTTGATTTCTTTTTTGCTCTTCTCCGCGTCCCTGTAATTCCAGGTTCATTTTTATTAGAGTCATTGAGTTGCTTTGAAGCGAACGTGCGAGCGTAGCCCAGAACTGGCACAGTTTTTGGAACAAGCCGTTGGAGATAACACCGCCTTAGAATTAACCCTTGCATCAAGAAGGCTGAAACGATTCCTTCGATTAGCAAATGCAAATGAAGAAGAAAAAGATTGATTTCAAAGTACGGTGGTTTTCGAATTTTTTAGCGTGCACGTGTAAATTTTCTACTAGGCGTCACTTGTACGTTTCAGTGAACTGGTGCGGAATTAATTGAAGTCTGACCGGATTCACCGGGGAGGGGAAAGGGAGGCCAAAGACGTGCAAACTAGCCCTGGGTATGACCATGAGGGGGCACACCTCGAAATTTTTGGTGGGGGTTTGCGGCTCGATTCTCCAAACCCTGATCCTATTTCAGACCAAAGCATGTAATTTTCCAGTACCCTTTTTCAAACCTGGCTTCAAAAATCCATTACTCTTAAATAATGCAAGGACATTTGTGCAAACAGTAACAAAGTGAGGCCGGATCTTCGTGTAGATCAGGATCAGCAATGTTGAATAAAAAGTAAACCAAATGCAAGGCTGATCAGACAGCTAAAAACTCGACGAGCAAAACTACTTTTCCTCGTCGATTGTTTTCCCGCACGTTTTGACTTCGTCTTCGGCCCCACTATCTACCCCTGGGTCGACCCCTGGGTCTCCGAAGATGTGTTGGATGGCGTGACATACTCGTTCCCAGGCTTTAACGCTCCTATCTAGCGAGCCGTACCAAGTGTTTTGTAAGTTTCCCGCTTCGCTTGCTTTACGGAACGAGTAAAGCAGACTTATATCCAGTCAAGGGGAACCAAGTAGGCGGAACTTTTTATCGAAAGGCTAATATCTATGCAGTTGCACTAATTTCCTTGATTTAGCTCCAGTTACCTCATTGGTAAACTTAACACACGATCGTGGTGGAGCACTTAATGTGTAACTGTGTCAAAATCTAGAAATTAGAAAGTGATTGTAGAGCCGAAGCCCGTGCTTGCTTTTGGCGTGACTCACGGTAGTACACGGTAGCCCATGAGTACTTTTGATTGAATTTGTCTTTGTTTAATATCAAAGTTAATCTTACATGTAATGTTTTGTGATCAACATGTGTTTTGTTTTTCTGTTCCTTTGCCCAGGCCAATCTGATAGACAAGCTCTAGACGACAAAAATTACTAAGGAATGGCTCTCTCACGTAACGACATAGCGAGATATGTCTTTGTGGTAAGCTTAAGCTTATGTGCGGTGTTGTATCTTTTCCGGGATCTGTCTGTTTGTAACGTTGACTTCATAGGATAATTCATAAGATGATTCATAAGATAGAGGCATCGTTTTTGTTGTTGCGCTGTTACTGTTTAGTACAGCAACCCACAGCAATCGCAAGGTCTTCAGTTTTATAAAGGTCAGTTTCGTTTTGGTTTTGGAAGCATTCTGGTTTTTTTCCCGCAAAATAAGCTTAATTGAATAATTCAGTCAAAAACTTAATATAGCACGATCTCTAAAATTTATTTATCGAACTCCAAGAATTCGTTTGTTTTATTTTTGTCATGGGCATAATTTCAATAGCTAGTGGAACCAACATTTTACTCTATTTGCGGTTAGGCGAAGAGAGAAATATGCAGAATGTAGCCGTGTCGTGATGTTTCATTTTTTCCCCCGAAATTTTAAAGAGGAAAATGTTTTTCAGGAGGGTTTTGAATTGTAACCAACGTTATAAACAATAGTATTGATGCTGAAGGACTAAGTGTCATTCATTCTGACATAATTTTGTGGGGTTTGGACGTAAATGTTACGTCTGATCTTGAAATTCATTTGTGTTTTTCTTATTACTCCTTCACATCCTCACGTAACAGTCCAAAAGTGTACATTTTTCAAGACATTTACTGTGTTTCATATTCACAGGAAAGAATTGTTTGACAGATTCCTTCCACAGACTGACCCTTAAGTTAGGGGAGTGAATTCATTAATCAGGTCTTTCAGAAAAAAAAATGTCCACAAAATTTTAGTGGCCTTTCAGGGGTCTCACAGTCTCAATTTCTTTTTCCAAGGCTAAAAAGTCACAAAGAAAATTTGCTAAGCTTGCTGTCTCAAAAAGTTCTAAATTTACCATCACCACCCATAAAGTTTGTTGAATATTAAACATAAAATGTTAAACTATAAAGGCAACCGCACACCACTGTCACGCAGCAAGTGTTAAAAGATGTCTAGACTAGTTGGCACTATGATGGTGACGATGTTTGATGTTTTCTCCAAACTTGTTAGAAACATGTTCAACAGAATAGAGTCTTGCTCTATTTATCATCCTAGACATTGTTAAGTGATTATGACTTAGGTGAATTATTGATATTGTTCATTCATTATTTAATCTCAATGATCTGAGAGAAGTTTGCTTGTGGTTGTAACCACACATACGTCAATTTACGTTGTGAGTAAATATGCATAGGCCTCTTAAAGATTGCCTCAGGAGGCAGTTTCTCAAGCTCTATTTAGCGGTATTATTAGTAGTGGTTAAAACAGTTTTGTCAGAGGGTCCAATATATTTTTTAATTTAGATTCATTCATGCATGAGTAATAAAGTCACCAATATCAAGTCTTGGTTCATTGATAAATGATAATGCATACTGGCACTGCAGTCAATATCAAACTTCCTCATTAGCTGTAAGGGAAAAAAGTATTTTTGAATTATTCATTTTGACTACATCCTGAAGGAAAAGTTCCCTTATCCATGGGATTTTTCATAGAAACAAACTGCATTTACAATCTGGAAAAACAAAGAAAAGAAAAAAAATTAGCTTAAGGCCATAATTATACAGATCAAACTTATTCAGACAAATGAAAGAAAATAAAGATGGCTGTCCAACAGGATGTTATTGTCTGGAGCCCTTCTATTATTATAATATTAATAAATGGCATTCTCACAGCAGGATATGTTAGTTTTCAGCAATCTAATTGGTTCAATGGTCAAGGTATAAAAAATCATGGTTCAATATATGACTGCCGCCTTTAATACTTAGAAAGCCAAAAAAAAAAAAGAAGAAAGAAGAAAATTACACCTTTCTCTGCTCTTACTTTCTCACCTCTTTCTTCATTGTAAAGTTCTCAAAAGTATTCATACCCAGACCCAGTGGGAGTGGGGTGGTGCTGGTGGGGGAGTGTGGGAGTATTGGTGTTTCCTACTAAAACAGTAAATTTTATTAGGAACCTGGTCCTAGCTTTTTAAAGAGCAGATAGCTTTATCCCGTGGATAAATCGCTATCTAGTAGATAAAATGTACTCCAACCACATTTTATCCACTGGATAATGATTTGTCAGCTGGATAAAGCTATCCTCTCTTTGAACAACTGGGGGCAGTGGTTGAGCCCTGCAGTGATCAATGTTTCAAGACTAGTATTCTTGTAGACTAAAATAGAAGTGGATGGACTGTCTTGTATCAGTTCCTGCCCCCTTTTCTTGGCAGTTAGAACTCCTCACTGACGGGCCTCTCCCTCAGTCTCTGTTGCTATCACACAGTATATATAGTTCACCACTACCATAATAAAACTTCCTCTGAGTCTGATATTCCGGTATTTGTTTTTACCCTTTTATATCAAGGAACAAATTCTCCTAGCTTGTCCCCATACATTTCTTATAAAGGAAGTGGGGAGAATTTATCAAAAATATCAAGATATCCTTAATTCTCATGACCTCATGTGTCAAATAAGCATTGATATTAAAATATATTACACAGAGAAATTTGATGCTGATCACTGTTAGGGCTTTGATATGATGGTGTTCATCCACGGGGAGATCCTAACAGGCAGCAAGCTCAATGTGGGGAAAATATCTGGATGGATCTATAGAACACACCCACAAAAAAAAGAAGAGGCATATGTCATTATTGTCTGATTCATTAACCAAAAGTTAAATTACTTTCATGGTCTCTATATCCTGTGTGTTTGCAAATAAATTTGACATTTTCCTTCACCCTTCACCTAAAATTTCCTATTTTTTTATTTGTGAGCTGCAATTTGAAAAATAATGCGAAATTTCTTTATTTTAGTTCAGTAGAAAATTTAGTTCTGAACAGTAACAAATCTGTCTTGAAACTACTAGTCTGACTGTTTTTCTTGAAAATTTGAATTCAAGCTTTGCAATTTTTTTATAATTCATTAACAAAACAGTTAGTTTCATCTACATCTTTCATCTTTTTATTTGTAGTGCTATTTCAACCCTTTTAAATGCCCTTTCCTGTGATTTTTGTCCAGAAGAAAATTTATTTGGTGAATAATAAAAAAAAACAGTTGTTAAAGAGTACTTCTTTCTTGGGACTAAAAGCAACTAGTTTTCCTTGGAAATTTGATGTTTTTTATGCTAAGCAAGCTTGTATTAAAAGCCCTTGAAACTTGACCTCTTAGGCTAATATTATTTTGTCTTACGAACACTGAATTTCGACTGACACTTATCAGCCATTTAGAATTGATGCATAGCCAGGATAAGACATATCAAAATATTTACAAATGTTCTCTTGCTAAAATCATAAAGAGAAATCTGAGCCTTTGGCTGTCAAACTACAGCCTTCAATGGAAGCCAATTGGCTCTCAACAGGAACACCCTGTTTAAATGTTGCACATCCTTCAGTGCCTTTTTCTCTCTCCATCTTACAGCGATCTCAAAAGTGGACTCCAAAGTTCTCTATATATTAAACATCCAAACATAGGAAACACTTTTAATCAAACACGTCAACGTTTCTGTTTCTGTTTGGTGTTAGTGTCAGTTTTGATGTTGATTTACAGTCAATCCACATCACGTGTGACCGGTATTTTTGAAATTTGAACTGAGTTTTGAAATTTACATCAGTTTTGAACATCGCCAATGTGTGGTTCCAGAAAATATCCATACCCCCACCACGGAGGGAATTGGAAATTCCAGAGGGGTGGGGGGGGGGGATCAATGGCCCAGGAAATTCCAGAGGGGAGGTGGGGTCAATGGTTGGATAAGTTTCCAGAGGGTCAACTTCACGCTCATGTCAGACATAATTGTTCAAAATTGTAACTTACCAACTTAGCAACTTCGTAGATCTTTCTTGAAGACGTAACTTTGTTTAACTGTTTTAAAGAAACCCTTGTTACGTGAAAAACATGTTTCCTTTCTCCGATAAGCCTTTGTGAGCAAAGTAGTCCAAGTGAGACTAGCCTGCAGAGCAGGCGTTTTTGGGCGCATTCGAACGCGCGTTAGAAGGCCGCCATTTTGGATGCGTAGAGAATTGGGACTAGTGGAGGAGGGGCGAGGGGCGGTTTTTTCCCCTCCTCTCCCCCTCCCCCTCCTCTTTTTTTAACCCGTCGTCCTCTCCCTCGGAATCCTTTTTGGCCTCGCCCCAACCCTCTTTCAGCTTTATCATCCAAGATGGCGGCATAGAGTTATGTCCTTTATCGTACCCCCAAATACGCCTGCTCTGCAGGCTAAAGTGAGACAAGAAATCTATGTCTGCGTTGCGTGACTCAGTTATTATAAAACTGTTGTTTGTGAAACTTTCTTGCGTAGAAAAATATTGTTCACAGGCTACAATTGAATTTTTACCAATGTTTAAAAGGGAAACTTTTGTATGGCTGTAAAGTGAAAGCCCCAATTTAACATAAAACATTGAAATATTTGTTTGTTATTTGTGTATAAAGTTACGGGCAAAGGTCAATTCCCAGGGTCAATTGATCAGTTTGTCAAAACTGACCCGTGTTAAAACTTATTTTGTCCAAAGTATTTCAACTCAAAGGCCAAAACTATTAACTTAATTTGTATGCCAAACTTCAGCAAAAAAGAGCCAATTCAACATTGTTTTAATGCGTTATTGATCTCATACAAAATTTGCATAAGAACGTGAACATGCTAATTTCGTTTTGCAGCTCCATTTCGTCTGCGGTTTCAAGTTACGATCTGAAAGGTCAATTTGTCTCCCTGCCCTGCTAATGCTTATTTTGTCCAAGCTATTCCGATTCAATAGGAAAACTATCGACTAAAATAACTAGACTGAATGATTACCATGAGAAATATTGATTGAGTAGAACTAAAGCGATAATCCTTTTGATCTCCTACAAATTTGCATAGGAACATAAACATGACATATGCAAATTTTAAAAGTGAAAATACATTTTTGCATTGCCGGACTTATTCCAACAATTTAGATTTAAAATCTTCAGCGAAGCTAATGGTAAAGTTTAATGTCAATGACCACAGGTAAATATAAAACACAACAATTATTTCAGTATCAAGAGCTTTTTGGCAAACTCTACCGGTGAAATTGAACAGCACGCGCGTTCTTCGATAACGCATATTTTCTCCTCGTGTAGGCAGTTCTTGATATTTCTAAAATGTTCACATCAAACTGATTTTTGAGGCGTTCTTTTGAAATAAAACTTTTCCAGAGGGGGGTGGGGGTGTACTCTGTATTTGAGGAATTTCCGAAGGGGTGGGGGGATTAAAAAAATACCTCGAAAATGGAAAATCCTGGGGGGTGGGGGGGTCCTATGTGAAATACCCTCCGTGGTGGGGGTATGGATATTTCCTGGAACTTCACAATGAGATTTACGGGTTCCCATAGAAATTTCCCAGTTTATTGACGGTATAAAGCTATGACTTTCTCTTTACATTACAGCATTAAGTATTTCAAGAATAATATTAAATTATTGTTTCCCTTGAGTATTTTGAATCTTTTTTCCTGATAAATTTATGCGTCTTTTTCGGAAAGATTTCCAGAGAAATGTTCAACATTCCATTCAAATGCTGGACATTACAAAGAGGATTTCGAATGTTCATTTCATTCTCAGAAATACTGGTCACGCGTGACATGGATTGACTGTAACACTATTGGATACTTTTATTGACCTTTTTAAAATTTTCATATTTTCAGATGATATGGATGATTATAAATGTAGCACTTTTTGTCTCCACGTACATGAATTATGGAATGTCAAAGAAGTACACTTATTTGAGAACAATAATCAAGGTACAGCTACTTGTACTGTACATAATTGATTTCTTACAGTTAATATCCATACAGTGTTGATTGTTAATGCAGAGTTTGAGAGTACTAAATGGAGTTGCTTGTTTTATTTTGGCTTGCAAGGTAGATGGCACTATCCTTTATGTGTACCTACTGTCAGACTACTGAAATTACTGTTTTTGTTGATAGGGTGGATTGCCTATTGCTCGCGGTGCTGCAATGGTGTTGAACTTTAACTGTATGTTAGTGTTGTTTTCCATGTGCCGTAACATCATCTCTCTCATTCGAAGCAATCTCAACGTAAGTATGAATTCCTTCGTCATCATTATTTGCTCCCTCTGGCTCAGGAATATAGACCATCCAAGGAAAATTGTTTTAGGACACTCAATATTATTAATGTTACAGAGGGCAGGAACAAAAACGTTATTTGAGTTACATGTACTGCATGGAGGTGTATGGGGGGGGGGGGGGGGGAGGGAGGGGGAGTGCAAGTTATCATAACGTTGTTGTCTCCAGATACTTAATGTAAGATTGTACCGGTGCCTGGTACCAAATTGAACCAGTAAAAACTTGCATGAATCTTAAAAGAATGGTATGTACTGGCACTTTTCAATCCCTAACAAAATCTGCAGTTACACCTTACATTTATCTCTGAAATCCAGCAACATGTTAACTTGTCATTAGATGGTATAGATGTCAGATTGGTTTGGAACCAAACTTGCATGCATATGAATAAGTGGTCTGGATAGCGCCCACGGATACAGTATGAACAAAACTCATACTGTATCTGTTAAGCATTGAGCTTCATACAGGTAACAAATTTGTTACTTTGTGAGTAAAATAAACCTACAACCACAGTTAAGATCACCCGTGACATTAGGTATTGAACCATAAAAGGTGTTGCGGCCCTTTATAATGATATACAGAGCTCTCCGAGCTGGTACAATCATCTGAACATAGCCTAATGACAAGAAGAGGCTCAGGAGTCCAGCCATGAGCCAGGGGTACATGGCCCCTCCCTCTACTAAAATATATGTTAAGCACTGCAAGTGTTTGTCTTTTTTTTGTTTTAGCGTGGTTGGTGTGGAGATATAACAAGACTGTTGGACAAGAACATAACTTTCCACAAATACTGTGCTTACACAATTTGCTTCTTTACTAGTGAGTAATCCATTGCAAAGTCTGCTAACCTAATATAATTTATCCAAGCCTATTTGTGACTGTGATTGTTTTGTTTTGGAGATATAACAAGACTGTTGGCCGGACAAGAATATAACTTATTACCGGTAGCTCACAAAATAACTGCACACAAAATTAAATTCAATAATAATAATATTTTCTGAGCTAGTTTTTTTAACTAGTAGAAACAGGTCCCTTTGCTACTAGTTCAGTCTTGACTGTTGACCATTCAGTTAATCCACAGGTATACCACTTATTACATGGTATGCCTGTGATAAAACACCTCCAGCCTAAAACTTCTAAATATGTATATACCGGTACATGTAACTTTCCACAAATACTGTGCTTACACAATTTGCTTCTTTACTGGTCAGTGAGTGATTGCAAAGTCTGTTAACCTTATATAATTTATCCAAGCTTTATTCAATGACTGTTCTATTTTGAAGAGAACTTAAAACAAATATTCAATGCATGATGATATTATTGTCAATTTTATTACTTTTTGTCCATGTTTGGTTTCAGTGGTGCATATCTGTGGACACTATTTTAACTTGACAAACCTCACAGAGAGCTTCTCAACAGATGTGGCAAAGATTGAGCAACATCTGAGCCAGCTAGATGACCCATGGCTTAACCCAATAAGAGAAGTTGGAGTTGTGAGTTTATTTAATATTGCTGTATTTTATGCCTCTCAATACTGTTTAGTTGATTTAGTTTGACTAAGAATAAAATGATCAAATTGAGACAATTACATGTACTATTATTAAACGCTTTGTTACAAATATGAAAGTTTTCGTGACATCAAATTTTCTCTTTTTTTGCATTGTTTTTTATTTTAATTGTAAAAATTCAATGTTGTGGAATTTAAACTATAAAAGGTAAAAAAAGACATGCAGTTATATATAGCAGCTTTGATATAAACTATGGCTAAGTAACAATGTACTCTTTCATTTGCAGGATCCTGTGACAGGCCTGCTTAAGACAGGTGAGCTTACAATAATTATTAAAATAACTGCACACAAAATTAAATTCATAATAATTTTCTGAGCTAATTTTTTTAACTAGTAGAAACAGGTCCCTTTGCTACTAGTTTGGTCTTAACTGTAATACACAGGCAAACCACTTATTATGCACATGGTATTCCTGTGATAAAACACTTCCAGCCTATTAAACTTCTAAATAAATGTACCTATCACCAGCCATCCTCTGAGGGGGTGGGGGGGGGGGGACCTCCGACACGGGAGGGGACTTTGAAAATGGTAATTTCCCCCTCTTGGAAGGGAACACAAAACAATAGGAAATTTTGGAATTTGCTGCTCCTCCTTGAGAGGCATCACAGTAAAAATTGTGAACTTAATAGCCAGGCCCTCTGTCATCAGCATCTGAGCTGAACTGAACTGAGCACTATATTTAAACACGATGGAGTATTCAGCAGAGCTGGTGGGGTCGTGTATTTACAGATAAAATAACACATCACAAGAACTGTGGTCACATATTAATAATAATATTATTATTATGTGACAACTGTATCACACTGGATCATTGGATGGATTTGCATGACAATACCTGAGCTTACAGAATCTGCCATTGTCAAACTCTGCAGAACACTCAGCACAAGATGACCCTCGGAAACTTCATGTATAGTAATCTGTAAATGCCCTTCATTTGTAACGTCTGCAGCATGGCTTCTTGTTGTACAAAGGCCCCTATACTTTCCAGAGGAGTACAGCATTAGAAAACAAACCTCCCCATTTCCTCCTTCTTGAAGGGCAAATTATCAAATGAATCAAATCTACATATAGTTGCCCATTAAAAGGTCTACTTGTCCCTTCCCCCTCCCAGGAAGTAACTGATGATTAGGTACATATCAACATTTTTCGAGATTGAGGGAAGGCAGTTAGTGACTACAGACATTAGTTAAATATGAAATACATTAATTTTCTATTCTTGAATTAATGTTTTTCCCTAAATGTTCTGAATAATAATAAAATAATTGCTATTTATTTTTCAGTGGCTGGAGTGTCAGGTGTGATTATGACCTTGTCTTTAATTCTCATGGTCTCATCGGCAACTGAACTCATAAGGTACATGCTTCATATCAGTAAAAAAAGTATACTTAGCTTTTCTAAAACAAATAACAAGATAAGAGGGTTAGTTTCTTATTAATAAGAAACTGTGATGCTGTGTCGGTGGGGAGTAGATCTGTTGATAATGAAAGGTAAATTGGCCACCGTTAAGAGATTCTAGTGCTGATAATGGTTGTCAAAAGGAGCAGGCTGGCAGCTAGCTAGAATCACTACTTCATGATCTTGGCTGGCTACTCTGCTGGGCTATTTGTCTGATTCTTTTAAAGAGATGTCAGACTCAGCGGCCTACTCCAACAATAAGGCCTGACTTACTTCAAAACTTTGTGACAACCCTGGCTGACGTTTCGAGCGTTAGCCCTTCGTCAGAGCAAATCTTGTTCTATCTGAATTAATTGAACGATTAATCTGCCAGTTGCTTGTCGAATAATTTATCTAGCATTATAAAGACTCAGGTGTGAGTGCATTTACATCTATTCAAATGTTACATTTCTCGTAAGGTCCTTATTTGAGGTCCTTTTCGAAAACCATATTTTGTGAAAAAGTTTCCTCAATAAAGATTATTATTATTATAAAAGACTGATAATAACCAATTTCTTAATTTCTCAAATCTTGTAACTAAAGAGAAAAACTCTCTGCTGGTATTACTTTTTTGCAGGAGATCCTACTTTGAGACTTTCTGGTTCACACACCATTTGTTTGTTGTCTTCTTTGGCTGCCTTGTGGTACATGGAACCGGGTAAGATGGGCTTTGATTTATGTTAATTGATTTATGTTAATTTGTTAATGTTAGTGTTCTCTAAAGTTCAGTAATTTATTATTAAATATTATTTATAAATAATTTGTCATAATGTTACATTGTTTATAACATTATGCTCTAATTTTGACGTAGGGATTTGTTGCGTTACCAAACCAATATGAAAGAGCATGATCCAGAGATGTGCATAGATGTAAAGCTTTGGGAGAACCATACACATCCTTGTTATTTAATCAGACCGCAATTCACTGCACCTGGAGCAATGGTGGGTAAAAATCTTTACATAACTATTATTTGATAAGCTAGTTTTTAAAATACGAATAAATTTAAGGTGTTTCATTATTATATTAAGTTAGGGTAAGTTGAAATCTGAATGTTATTATTATTAGCATCAAATTTTCATCAAGACAAAATGTTAACAACGTTTGAGATGGAGTTGATCATGAATAATATTAAGCTAAAATATTGAATGACCTTCCATTGCTGCAATTATTTGTGCATGGTCCATCCTTGTCATCATTACATACATGTCCCATACATGTCTTGTTGGTGAGCCAACAAGAGCACTCCTTTTCCTGAGTCAGACTCGTTCAGCTACATAATAAGAAATTTTACCATAAGTGTGCAATCTTTTTTTTTTTGTGGAAATTCTTTACAGAGGACCATAGAGGCTGCTCATTTTTCTGAGTGGAATTTACCTTTAATCCCTAGAAAATTAATTTGAAAATATGGAACTTGAACTTGCTTACTTTGATAGCAGATTAAATTTAATTTGTAGCATAGCATTTTCAGATGTGTAGCACAGAAAGATTAATTTTTAAATCCTGCAAGATTATTTTAAAACAATGTTGAGATGCTCCTTTTCTTAGCCTCTAGCTATGTGTTTAATGTATTCCAATCCGGAATTTTATGAGTTGAAGGAAAAAATTTTTCAAGTTTCATGTACATGTAAATGCTGAATTTTGCACCACCTTAGTTAGGATATAATAATTTAATTGCTATGTTCTGTAGGAGAAGTCAGTCCCCTCTCACAAGAAATACCCTCTCAAATTGCTGAAGGGGGACTACTTGGCACTCCCAGGCCAATTTTCTAAAATAAACCTGGCTTAGTACTGACTAGAAAACTTTCTTTTTGTGCCCTGGGAAGTACAGCTATAAGAATTAAGCTAGAACTCTGTCTCAGGGTATTGAAAGTCATAATAATTAGTAATAATTATTTAATAAAGTATTAAATACTAATAATTCATTTGATTCTTCCTTAAATTAGACCTGGAAGTTTGTCATTTTCCCGATGATCGTGTATTCCTTAGAGCGCCTTCTGAGAATATACAGATCTTTTCAAAAAGTGAGGATACTTAAGGTGAGCTATTTAAAATAACAAATTTGATAATAAATGTACATTTCTTGTTCTTTATTATTATTTTGTTAAACAAGTTATAAGCATGTATGATGTGTGACAAAAACGTTTTAAGGCAAATATTGTCAGGTGTTGACGTATGTTTAATTTTTGTGAAAGGTCGTGAAACATCCTTCAAAAGTGCTTGAGATTCAAATGAAGAAAGAAGGCTTTACATGTGAGGCTGGCCAGGTAGGAATGAAGAAAAAAATGAGTCACTGTTGTTAGAGTGGCAGAGGTGATTATTTTGGTCAAAATATTCTCAAAAGGAAAGCAAAAGTTTGCTCAGTCAGCGGTTGTTTACATATGACTTATTTTTGTGTGTTGAACATTGAGCCGTAATTGGTTCTCGTCTTGTTTAAATAATGTGAAATTACCAATAATTTACCCATAGCAACAGCCATGCAAACTGTTTTGCTTCAGTGGAAGCATTGACTGAGCATTAAGTTGTGGTGACATTCATATTGTTAACAATAAAAAACCAGCCATGGAGAATTATTTTGTTTGAAGTGCTTGGTGCAGGGGAGGCATGTGTGCAGTTTTAGCCGTACCAAATGAGCTCTGTTTTGGCATATCATGTTGGAAACTTAGTTTTGTATTTTAGTTATTGTCTAAAGAGAACTGGCTGCTCAGAGTTTTAAAGCACTTCAAAGACAGCAGGTATACAATGTACATGTAGGTTGTCCAAAGATTTAATGACCCTTTTGATTAATATACTGTTTTAATCAGTACTGTTGATCAGTTGACTGATTTTAAAACAATAATATTATTGTTTGAAAATCAGTCAATTATTTTTTAAAAAAGAATGTATCATTTTACAATCAATCAATTATTCTTTAAAAAAGCATCCTTTTATCTTGAAAGTAGATCTCTTTATTTATTTATTTATTTATTTATTTTTTATCGTAACTAATATTTATTTTTTCATTTATTTTCCTCAGTACATTTTCTTAAAGTGTCCAAAGATTTCGCATCTGGAATGGCACCCCTTCACTTTGACATCTGTAAGTAAAACTGTTTTTCTCTTAACGGTATATTATCAATGATAAATTAGCAAACAAAGTTAAACAAAAAAGCCCACCAGACAGTCTGTCATTGAAATGTTGGGTTTATTTGACTTGTTATTTGAAAGAGGTGTTCAAAACACGCAGTCAGGTAAAATCATGTATTTTCACAGCTGGTCAATTTTCCCAGTGCCTGGCCTTTAGAATGTAACCCTGTTGGCTCTTGCCATTTTCACTTCCATCTGTCCCACATTTTGATTCCAAAAAGCGGGATGGTGTACACTGTACTTCTGCAAAATGTAGCTTAACATTGTGCTATTTTCAAAAATTTATTCACCTGCTGTTAACCACAACTTTTCCGGCTGTTATTTCAAGATATTTTTTGCCATCTTTAACTGAAAAATGAAGATGCTCTCTTCTCAAGAGACCTTTCCTCATATTGCACCTCCGCATTTAAAATTCCATTTACAGTGATCACACTAAAAACTTGATGTACGTAATTGTGTGATTTATTAAGTTTGACTCTGTAGGTCAGTAACAACTTCTTTATTGTAGGCACCAGAAGAGTCATATTTCAGCGTTCACATCAGAGATGCAGGAGACTGGACAAGTATGACATCATTGCATTGTTACTTGTTCCACTGAAGCCTTATTTGAACTAACTGATAATCCATCTTTGACAAAAATGTGATAAATGAGACTGGTTTCAAGATTAGTAAACCTAGTTTAAACATGAAACTTTTCATGTGCTGAATCCAGTACATATTTCGGTCTGCCCAGATAATAATAAATATACAATACAATACAATATTTATTTCGCCATATACACAACATTTACAGATGGGAAGAAAAAATGAAGAAAAAAATTGAAGAAAGAAAATAAATGGCGAGGAAACCTGAAAGAAACCACGAAGCTTATAACAAGTCAGGCTTCCTCACTTAACTAATCTTATATTAGAATTACAATATGGACTTATGGTAAATTAACTTTGACCGCGCACACGTACACACACACATATTAAGTAAGTTAGTTAAGAATTACAGCCTTACAGAAGTTAATACCTAGAAAGAAGAAATTCTTTAAGCTTTCTTTTAAAAGAAGCGGAGGAGGGAGAACTAGTTATGTCAGAAGTTAGCGAATTATAAAAGTTTGGACCTTGAAAGTAAATTGAAAACTTCCTGGTGTTCGTTCTGCACAGTGGCAAGCGGAAGGACTGAGCATTCCTAGTATTATAATTATGGATTTGACTATTCAGTAAAAAAAAGTTATTGAATTTGGAAGGGAATGTAGAGTTCTTGAATGAAAACATAAAAAAACCTAATTGAAACGAATGGATATCATGAAATTTTAAGAGTTTAAGTTCCTTAAAGATAGGGCCAGTATGGGCAATGTATGTGGAATTGCTTACTATTCTTAACGCACGTTTCTGTAAGGTTACAATTCTTTGAAGGTTTGACTTATAGGTACCAGCCCAAGCTAAATTGCAATAATATAAATATGGAAGGATCATAGAATTGTATAAAGTACGAAGGGAGTGAGTAGAGAGAAAAAACCTAGATTTATGAATAATACCTATAGATTTGGATAATTTATTTGCTGTTAAGGATATATGAGATTTCCAGGTCAAATTGTCATCTAGTAAAAACACCCAAGAACATGGTCTCAGAAACACGAAGGATAGGCTGCTCATTTATGAAAACTTGAAATTCAAAGGATTGCTTCTTTTGCCAGGGCTTGAATACCATAAAATTAGTCTTGGCTAAATTCAAGGAGAGCCGGTTTGCTGCAAACCAGGTTGACAATTTGTTTAATTCTCTATTTAATGTGTTAGTTAGGTAAACAGGATCATTATGGGAGATAAATAGGTTTGTATCATCAGCAAACAAGATTGCATCAAGCAGGGAAGCATTGTTCAAATCATTAACATACAGGATAAAAAATAAGGGACCAAGAATAGAACCTTGAGGCACCCCACAGGAAATCCCCTGTGGGGCAGATCTAACGTTATTAAATTCGACAAATTGTGTCCTCACAGAAAAATAACTTTTGACCCATTCTAGTGCCAGACCACGGATCCCATAATGATTGAGTTTGTCAAAAAGAATGTCGTGATTTACCGTGTCGAACGCTTTCGAAAGATCTAGGAATACTCCAATGGCGTGTTCTTTTCTATCAAATGCAGAAGAAATTTTGTCACACAAATCGACAAGCGCAAGGCTAGGAGAGCGATTTTTTCGAAAGCCATATTGATTATCACATAAGACATCGAAGTCATTGAGATAATTTATAATACGGTTGTAAATTATTCGTTCCAAAAACTTTGAAAAGCACGGTAGAACAGAAATAGGTCTGTAGTTGCTGAAGAGAGCTTTGTCACCTGATTTAAAAATAGGTACGACACGGGCAATTTTCAATTCATCCGGGACGATACCATGAGTAATGGAGAGATTTACAATGTGTGTTAATGGAGAGGAAACGCTACATATAGATCGCTTTATGATAGACATAGGAATGTTGTCATACCCAGCCGATTTTCCAGCCGGAAACTTCGATGCGATATCTATAATCTCCTCCTGAGTTGCTAAATTTAGGAACACTGACTGAGGGAAATGACCAGAAAGAAAATTCTTATATGAGGTCGTAGATTGAATTCGTTTAGCGAGGTTTGGTCCAATATTACTGAAGTAATTACAAAATCGATTAGCAATCTCCATTGGGTCAGAAATATCTTGGCCATCAACCTTAAACACAGAGTTGGGTTTAGGTCTCAATTTCTTGCTGTTTAGGACCTCATTAAGCAGACGCCAAGTGGCTCTAATATTGGATTTTGACTCGCTTAGCTTCTTATCATAATATAAACGTTTCGCGATTCGTAGGGAGTGATTCAGTTTGTTCTTATATTTTTTATATTTCGCTTCGTTCCAGAGAGAGGGGTTTGAAAGATACTGCTTGTATAGTTTGTTTTTCTGCTTGACAGATTTAAGTAAGCTCTATAATCATTATTTTGACAGTTCATTCAAATGTCAATCTCGGACTCCTCGTGTACCTTAATTGTAAGGTTTGATCTGGGCCTAATTTGTCTGATTTTATCCCTCTGTCTATCCCCTTTTTGGAGCTCTCTGTCAAGCCAATTTTGGAGTTAGGATAAAATTTAATTTTATTAATTTTTCAGCCTAACTCATTTTAAGTTTTTACGACGTTGTTATTGTTTATGTAGTAGATGCCCACATACAGAAGGGATTGGAAATCCTAGGGGAGTGTGGGTCACTAATGCTGAAAACTAAATTTAAATTATGGATTTAATTTCTGTTTAGTTTTTATTTCCTGGGAAAATGCTGGCAATTATGTGACTTCCAGCCTCTGTATTTATAAATACAAGTATACAAATTTGCAAATTGCAAATTCTATCATGATATTAGCTAGTGATCATAATTTATTACTTAATAATTTCTGATTTGTGCTTCATTTTTTCCCTTTAATTAATTAAGAATCAAAACAGTTACTTAAAATAATGTATTTTTTCTTTTCCCTTGATTTCTTCATTATAACCATTTTGTTGTATTTCCTTTAGACAGCTTACACAAGGAATTTGGGCTTGATAGTAAGAGTGGCTCAGTGAGAGATGTCGCAGACTGTCCAAGGTAATCTGTCAGTTTCTTTTTTGTAGTTTCCTTCAGTTGGTTTGTCCCTCTTGTGACTAATCTGACTTAATGCAATGCAATGTGTATTATTCCCACAAAATTAGTGTTCAATAATTGAACACAATTGAACACAATTTTTTTTGTCAGTAGTAACATGCGGTAAACTGCAAACTGATCTTGGCTATTTTTAATAATAATAAATAATAAAGAACAACTCTAAATGTTGCGGTAAATATAATCATGATAATATTTAAACAGGATAACCCATCAGATAACCAGTGGATCGTATGTGATTTTAAGTTTATAAGCTGAACCTGTCCATTAATTTGGATGAATGACTGAAGAATTACGACAATCAATAACTTAATAGTCACCTTAGCAAAAGTTTTTCTGTTAAAGAAGCAGTGTAAAAACTATCTGAACTGTTAATATTTTAGGCTGGCTGTAGATGGTCCTTTTGGTACGTCAAGCACTGTAAGTACTTTTGGATGAATTAGTGGTCGGACTATGATTTTTGCCCGAAAACTGAACTGGTTAACTCAAGCAAAGAGTGAACGAGTTCTTTCTTCTGTGCTTAATATATAAAAGCCAAACAAAAGGATTATTAATCAAGAATCATGCAGATCTTCTTTTGTTTTAGTTTCTTGTCAAATGAGTTTTTAGCAAAAATGTAAGCTAATTCATTGAATTCAAGCCTTTGTACATTGTATGTCTCTAATGTGCTAACCAGTTTGCATGCTAATTAGTGTATTTGAACAAATTTGGATTCTAAGTCCAGATCATCAATATACCCCTTTTCCGGCAAGGTTTATAGTCGAGAAATAAGGTTTTTAAGAGACATATTTATTTACCGGTAATTATGTAGGGGTAATAGTTTTTGTCTGGTACTTTTTTTATGATGGTAAGTTACCCAGCAAGGTACCAGATAGCATTGATTCTATCAAAGGTTTGCTTTTTAGATTTAGAAAATGAACTTGTTTAATTAAGTATAATTATTTTGTGATTTGGACGTGTGATCCATATATCTGTTGCAGGATGTCTTCAAGTATGATGTTGTGATGTGTATTGGTGCTGGAATTGGAGTCACTCCATTCGCTTCAATCTTGAAATCTGTATGGTGAGTACATTAGTGTAAAACTTGGCTGAAAAGTAAACTAGACTTAATTATTAATAATCCAAGGGAGCAGGAGTGATCACAGTAGTGGTGCCAGTCCTTAAGTTTGCAAAACAATCATTTGAAAATATTTTTGCCATTAAATGTTGTGTACTGAGATGTTGTTTTTCATTAATTTTGCTAGGTGTCGCCACAACCAAGGCTACAATGACCTGAAGATTAAGAAAGTATACTTCTACTGGATCTGCCGAGATACAAATGCCTTTGAATGGTTTGGAGATCTCCTAAAGAGCTTGGAAATTCAGGTAAAATTATTATCTAATGTGAACAAAGATAGAAAGGCTACAATCTTAAGTTTCCATTTAATCGCTTAAACACCTATTTAAGTGGGGAAAGATGCATTAATTGTGGAGCTGTTGAAAGTCGGTTGGACTGGTAGCCACGCATTTTTCAAAGATAACTAATCAACAATATTGATTTTGTAAAATGATTTAAAATACAGATTGAATTTTTTTCCAAGTTGAAACTTAATTATCCCTGAAAAATGCATGGTTATCCCCAATTTTCTTTTTGGACTTCAATAACACTTACTCAGATTTTCTTTTCCCGCACATTCATAAACCGCGCAAAACGTTTTCTGCTTTAGTAGGCACCTTCCTATAAAGAAATCTGAGTTTTTCAGACCATCCCAAGAGGTGCAGAACATATGCGCAGTAGCAAAAGGAGGAACCATCCTCAAGAAGTTCAATCATGTTAAATTTGCAAGGGCGGCAACTACCAGACCATTAGTCCTGAGACAGAAACATTGTATTGTCTTTTATTGCTTGCCACTTGAAGTCACTTAAGGTTTCAATTCTTGTGTAATTCATTCCACTATCTATAGGCAGTAAAAATTGACTTTTTACTAATTTTAGATGGCTGAGATGAACATGCATGGTTTTGTGGAATACAACATCTACCTCACAGGCTGGGACAACAAATTGGTAAGGCACTTAAAGAAGTACTCAGACAAAAGTCCAATTCAGTCCGCAGCACCCAATACCCATGATCAATGGTGGTCGTGGCTGTGGGTTTCACTTTCCGCAATCCACTGGAAGGACAGGTCTTTTAGAAGTATCACAGTGACCTGTAGTTGTGACCCGTGACCTGTGAAAGAAACCTGCCATCACTGGAAGACTTATTTACTTATTTAATTATAATAATTTTTGTTTATAATAATTTTCTGTTCATAATAATTTTTCATAATAATTTTTCTGTTCTGTTCATTTTTGTTTATAATAATTTTCTGTTCAAATCAATAGTTTACTTAAAAATTCCAAAGGCAATAACTTATAATAATTTGTAATGAATAATGTAGCTTTTCTAAAGTACGTGTTTTTTGGTGCTTATTTGCGGCACCCACAGTTAACCCACATTGACAGCTGTACATTATTACGCAAAACAATCATGTAACTATTAAAATACATTTGCTTGTATTTTTTTTTATTTAAACATATTTTATTGTCAAAGTTTTCCCTAAGAGAAAAAAAAAACTCATTGAGACGGCTCACTTCGAAATTACATTGCATTGAAAATTTACATTAAATAATAATTAACTAGTCAAAGCGGCTGCAAAACAAACACAAAGCAGCATTAAGCAATGCTAACAGGTGGAAAATACACATCTAGGTACTTTTATAACATCTCTTCGATTCAAATATAAAATACTGGACATGAAAAAATCAAGATTGCTCGTATTTTGAGGCCATGTCTTCAGTAATGAGTTCTTAAGTTCAAAAATCAAAAGAATCTTTTACCAGGCTACTTTGAATGCAGGCAAAAAATATTAAAGTGTCAGCCATTTTTGCATAACTTGAGGTCTATACAAACTGTTATTCCCTTTCAGGCCATTCAAACCAGCATGCACCAGGGGGCTAAAGACAATATCACTCAGTTGGATGCAAAGACAAAATATGGGAGACCGAAATGGGACGACATTTTTAAGGGTATCGCAAAGGAACACAGTGGGTGAGTAGGAGAACAGATTGCTTGCATGAGGCTTATGAATCTAATTATATTATTTTACAAGTAGAGTCTGAAAAAAAAAATGAAAATAAAAAATTATGCAGTCAGTCACAGTCAAGAGAGTTAACAGACAGTTTTCCTCATTCACACTTTTGCAGAAGACTGCAACAATTTGGAGTCTGATTTTTCCTGGAAATTAATAGAGTTGTCCTGTCATTGGGAGGTTGTCTGCAAAATGTTTTTGTTGTATTTTACTTTAATTTGCACTAATCATCATCATCATCATCATCATCATCTCAGTCTATTTTTACACAGAGTGATTGTTATCTTTACGTCAAGATAATGATTTTCCTGGGAGCCATACCTAGCACTATGCTGTGGCCGTATGTTACTCATAGTTACACCAGGTCATTCTGTGAAGTATTTTTTTTTTTGTCCCCTTGTTATTTTCAGGAAGGAAATTGGAGTATTTTTCTGTGGACCTAGTGTTCTATCCCACATCCTACACAAGATGTCAAATCAGTGCAGTGATTCAAAGACTGGCGTCAAGTTCAGCTACAATAAAGAAAACTTCTAAAATATACTTTAATTGTAGTGAAAAAAAAAAGTTAAATAAATGCTTTTTTTAAAACGTTTAAAAGGTTGTATAAATTAATAATGCTTTTGCAGTTAAACCAGAAAGTCACAAAAAAATCACTAGAGCTGAAACCCTGCCTCATACCTAGATGGCTCTCATTTCATAAATTACCACAAAGTTTTGCACCAATCAATTTGAACCCTTAACATCCACACTCCCTCCCTAAACATACTGTGAGCATTTACCAGGTACAGTCAACTCTCTTTACTGCCGACACCCTCGGGACCACGAGTTAGTGTCCTTAATAGCGAGAATCCGTAATAGCGGGAATTTATTTCAGTCAAATGTCTCAAATTTATTTTTTAGTGAATTTAGCTGCTGTCCGTATTATCGGGGTGTCTGTAATAGCGTGGTGTCCGCAAGGCGAGAGTTGATTGTAGTGGGGAATTTCTTCAACAAAAGGTCTGGAGCGAGTGTATAAAGGGATGGTGGGACTGGAGAGAGGCACTCATGCTTCGCTTTGTGCCTTTCAATTGATTTAAAAGAGAAAATTAAGAGGGGAAAAATGACTGTTTTGCAGTCTATAGCATTTGCAATGGGCGTTTCCCTAGTCTCCTAGTCTTCTAGAGGAAAAGTGTATTATTCATGTTTCCAGCACTTGAGGGAAGTACCTTTTTTTATTATTATTTATTTTATTTTATTTTTTTTGAGGGAGGTACCTTGACTATGGTCCGCATGTCATGGTGAAGAAAATGAATTTGCACTGTGTGGTTAGCTTGAGTTATATTTTAAAAAATTTGAATAAAGTGCATTAAATTAAAAAAAAATAAATTTGGCTTTCACTTGCAGCTTCACACAATTTTTAAACATAGAATAATATAATTATTATTAATAAATTATTTATTTTTAACTTTTAGAAATATAATGGCTTTTATGGTAGAATATTGTGAACACTGTTTATCATCAGATTTTGAATTTCTTGCAACAAGGAAGTAATATATAGTGTACCAATAATACACTAAAGAAATTTATTATTGTAGAATGATAATAAATTAACTTGTTTGACATTGTGACAAGCCTTAGCTTTAGATCACATAATATTATTTGAATCTTGTGTGTTTACATGTAATGGCGGTGTCTGATATTCAGACAATTGAGTGTCTGCTGATTGTTCATTCATGTTATTTATGGAGACTGTGCTTGTAATAAATTTTGCTCAATAAAATCAAAGGTTTGTAAAAAATGATTATGGTGCATCTTTGTTTGCTGAGGTTGTGTATGCCCCAGAATGCTCTGAACATCATTACTACAGAATCAGTGTTCATAAATTGATGCCTGTTTAGTGGTACTTTGAGTCCTATCAGAATCCTCATATAATATACCTTTTAATAAGTGGCGGCCAATTTTAATTCTTTTTTTATATTATGCTAATTATCCCCACTGACCTCACTTTAATTTATAGCAAAGATTCTGTTGAGTTTTGCACATACTAACAAAACTCATATTGGCATCCATCGGTCTTGTCAGACTGAGGAATTGCGCTCTGGAAGTATCTTGTGCTGTGGCTGGAAAGGCCAATTCTTGAATGACAGTCCTTTCCACAGGTGGGCAGATGAAGGTAGAGTCTTTATGCCCCTAACAAAAGTAACACAACTAGTAAGGCTAATAACCATGAAAATAAAAGAATATCAGCCACCATTAATGATAAATGGTAGTTTTGAACATGATAATTTTAAGACTTCTCCCCTTATTATAATACATGAAGAGAAGAAAAGAAAATCCATGGAGGAGGTTTGATGTCCTATTAGGTCCTGTTCCGACTAGCTGCCTGTGCCCAGGCACTAAACAACATTGTTCAGACTTCTTGGTGCCCAAGGAGCAATCGTGGTCTCATTCGTCAATTTAGCGCCCGCCATTTTCTTCAATGTATTGCAGGTAGGCATGACGAAAAAGTGTCAGGGAACTGACAAAAGCCTGTTCAGACCAGTGCCTGTGCTCAGGAATGCTGCCCAAGTACTTCCCCTGGAGGTGGTACCTGTGCCCAGATTTTTGCTTGGGCACCAACAAAAATCTGAGTTCAAACTAGTTCCTGTGCCCTATTACAGGGGACTGGCACACAGTCTGAACTGGGCTTTAATTACTCCAAGAATTGTTACTCGTTTATGAAACTATATCAAACAATCAAGACTGTTTCGTCAGATTTCCAATCACCTTTGAAGTTGGTTGGCACCTTGTGTTTTCAACATATTACTTCAAAATTCCATTAAATTATATTTAGTAAAAGTATCCAGAGCAGTTGTCATGCAAATTTATGAACTAGGATATCATATCACCTGATGACTGCTTTTGACCAATTGACCATATTCCTATTCTTGCAATGGAGGCTCTTTATTGATCTTGTGGGGGCATAGATGCAAGTTAGTTCTGGTTCAATAAGAAAATATCTGGAGGATTTTATCTAGCAACGTTTGGCTAATTTAACTGGGCCATGCAGAAGCTGCCAAATCATTCATTGTCACTTGTTTTGAGCCAAATGATGTTAGAACACTGCCATTCCCCATTGTGCCAGGGATTATATTTTGATGAGCTTGCAGTCAAAATAAAACATTGGTAAGGAATGCTCATTTTTCTTACCCCTTTGATTAGTGCCATCAATACCCTCCCATCCCACTGCTCATTTTGAGTAAGACAAAAGAAATGTTCAAGTAAGAAAACTTGGACAGTCGCTCTTTCGAAAACTGATGGGATGATCAGCCAGTGACATTTGAACATGATCCAATCGTCAGCAGGGAAGTTTTCTACATGACGCAAGGTATATAATAGCCCTTTTTGGGAAAATTATGATTAGATTACTTCTCCTCAAGTTGACAATTCATCGGTTGACATCAGAATTTTCCTTTTGAAAATTCCTTAATCTTGATTTGTTCAGCAGAAATCACAACAGTGGACTTATCTTATGGTCAAATTTCCTTCGCTACCGCCTGATCATAACCATACAAATGGTCATATTGAAGTCTACAAAAAGCACTGAAAATTGGCTGTAAAAGTAATACAAAGGATAAAAAATTTGGACATTTCTCCCAATTGTTTGGTAAAATTTAGGTAACGGATGGAGACTGATAGAATTTAATGATATATTTCTGGACAAATAGACCCATACCCTTTCCCTTGAAATAACGCAATTGCATCAATAAAACATACTTTATATACAGCAAAACTTTAATGAAGCTACTTAGTAATCCCTAGTTAACAATCTTTGGCTTACCAAGGCCCAAACAAAACAAAAACTGATGAAAATGAAAGTTAGACAATATTATTATCCTTAACTTGTTAGTTCCTGATTCAGTTCATTATACAGTTAAGAGCAAAGTTTATCTATCTACAACAGTTCACTGTCCACCACGCAGACGCAGCACCAAGTGAAGGGTGGACTCCTTTTGGATGTTGTAGTCGCTGAGGGTACGTCCATCTTCCAACTGCTTGCCAGCGAAGATAAGACGCTGTTGGTCTGGAGGGATGCCTTCTTTGTCCTGGATTTTGGTCTTGACGTTCTCGATGGAGTCACTGGGTTCTACTTCAAGGGTGATGGTCTTGCCAGTCAGGGTCTTCACGAAAATCTGCATACCACCACGCAGACGCAACACCAAGTGAAGGGTGGACTCCTTTTGGATGTTGTAGTCGCTCAGAGTACGGCCATCTTCCAACTGCTTGCCTGCGAAGATCAACCTCTGTTGGTCTGGGGGGATGCCTTCTTTGTCCTGTATCTTGGTCTTGACATTCTCAATGGAGTCGCTTGGTTCTACTTCTAGGGTGATTGTCTTTCCAGTCAGGGTCTTGACAAAGATTTGCATACCACCACGCAGACGCAACACCAAATGCAGTGTAGACTCTTTTTGGATGTTGTAGTCGCTGAGGGTACGGCCATCTTCCAACTGTTTGCCGGCAAAGATGAGACGCTGTTGGTCGGGTGGGATGCCCTCTTTGTCCTGAATCTTTGTTTTGACATTTTCGATTGAATCACTGGGTTCGACTTCGAGAGTGATTGTCTTTCCTGTCAGGGTCTTGACGAAGATTTGCATACCACCTCTCAAGCGCAGAACAAGATGAAGGGTGGATTCTTTCTGGATGTTGTAGTCGCTCAGGGTACGTCCATCTTCCAACTGTTTGCCAGCAAAAATCAACCTCTGCTGATCGGGAGGGATTCCCTCTTTGTCTTGGATCTTGGTCTTGACGTTCTCGATGGAGTCACTGGGTTCTACTTCTAGGGTGATGGTTTTTCCGGTCAGAGTTTTCACGAAGATCTGCATTCCGCCACGCAGACGAAGCACCAAGTGAAGGGTGGATTCTTTCTGGATATTGTAGTCGCTCAGTGTACGGCCATCTTCAAGTTGTTTGCCAGCGAAAATAAGACGCTGCTGATCAGGCGGAATGCCTTCTTTGTCTTGGATCTTTGTCTTGACATTTTCAATGGAGTCGCTCGGCTCGACTTCAAGCGTGATGGTTTTTCCGGTCAGAGTTTTGACGAAAATTTGCATTCCACCTCTCAAACGCAACACAAGGTGAAGCGTTGATTCTTTCTGGATATTGTAGTCGCTCAGCGTACGGCCGTCTTCCAACTGTTTGCCAGCGAAGATAAGACGCTGCTGGTCGGGCGGGATGCCTTCTTTGTCTTGAATTTTTGTCTTCACATTTTCAATGGAGTCGCTCGGCTCGACTTCGAGGGTGATGGTCTTTCCCGTCAGGGTTTTGACGAAAATCTGCATTCCACCTCTCAGACGAAGCACAAGGTGAAGGGTAGACTCCTTCTGGATGTTGTAGTCACTTAAAGTACGGCCATCTTCCAACTGCTTGCCAGCGAAAATGAGTCGCTGTTGATCGGGCGGGATGCCTTCCTTGTCTTGGATCTTCGTCTTCACATTTTCGATACTGTCACTTGGTTCAACCTCAAGAGTTATGGTTTTACCGGTAAGGGTCTTTACGAAGATCTGCATGATGATTTTTAGCTTGTAACGTAGCTTTTTTCACACGAATAAATGATATAAAACTCTCCCACAACGAATGTCTGAAGCGCAATGGCGTCGAAGGCAAAGGGCGCTTTCTTTATGACTGGATGCTGCGATCTGATTGGCTACAAAATCTGCGCGGTCATGCAAGCACGTGATTAATATTTGTGATGTCATAATGACGAAGATGAGAAAATGAAAATTAATCAGTAATGATTGCTACTGTTTTCCCACGAATTTTACATATTTTTTTCTTCAAAACCAAAGATTTCTTACATCAATCGATTACAATTGCCACACTTTACTTTTAGGCTATAAAGAAGTGGTGTTTTTCTCTTCGTTTGCGACTGTTGTGTGTTAATTCATAATGTGCTTTTTTAAGCGACTTGATTCATTCTCCATTGCTGAACACATTTGCGTGTCTCAGCTTATTTGGCTTATCACAGACTTCCTACGCGCCACAAAAAATTTGCTTAGCCGTCATGATATCGAAACGTGTTGCAATGTGGTTGACGAGAGGGAAGTTTCGAAACCAACGATGTGTCACGAACTTTATTTGGTATTGATTATTGATATAGAGGAACTAAAATTTTTATCAGCTCAGAGTAAACGTTTGAAATACTGTAGTTTATCGAAATGTTTTTTTGGGATTTCACAATGATTGAATGAAGCATATTTAAAAAGCGGTCAAAGAGTGTATCCCTTCCATACTTTACCAAAGAGATATTAGCCGTATTCCAGTTCGTTCCAGACAATTTTATCTATTCCAGAAAACGCTATATTTTACTTGCGCAATTTTCAGTTTTGACTCACGGCTTTGATCATGAGTCATGATTTATTTAAGAAGTTTATAATATGGGTATTTTCGAATATCATTGATAACAGGAAGGGATATTTTTCTGATCGATATTTTACTTTTTATGGGAGCGATTTTTATCCAGTAAGATGACCTTTCTTTCACTTGTGTATTGATCTACTCCACTGGGATATCTGACAAAAGTTGCATGCTGAGCAAAATAACATCATTAAAACAATGCAGTTTGAAACCAGACACAGAATGACACTTCACTTTGACGACGAATCGGTTTCGTAGGGTCACGCAATCACATGATGGTCACACAATCATGACAATCATATGAAATAAGCTTGGCTGCGTGCGGTCTGGGAATAGTCAAATACCCACAATCCTTCTCGGATTAAAAGAGACCAGTTCTAGAACCAAGATGGCGACGGCTTTGGCCAGCTTGCCTCAAGCTCAGAATCAAGGCAAACAACAAGGTGGCGTTGCATCGGATCGCTCCCTGCGTTCTGTATTTGGTACGTAACACTAAAAAGTTCTCACTGTCATACATTGAACGATTAGTTGATAGTGCTTCGCTATTTAGGTAAGCATGGTCACTCATTTATCTTAAGCTAAAACGCAATAACTTTACTCCATTTATGTCTCAAATTCGTAAAAATGGCTTAAAATATAGAGAGAAATTCACTAATTTTATGTCTTACATGTAAGCTTATTTCACTGGCAAAAAGAAAAGAACTGTCTAAGTTTCAACTTACATGGTGCTCCAGGTGTGGAGTCAAGGCTTGGATACATTTCGAGCATAATAGGCCTTATCATGGTTTTCGACGCCATTTTGACGGGTAGGCAAACAGGCTTGAAATAACAGTGTTTGTATGGAAATCTGATGTCTAATAATTTTCATAAAACATCACTTCTGAAAAAATTATGAATTGGAAACTTTTGGCATTAGGAAAGGGATTTTAAGAAAAAACTTGGAGGGATGTAGCTGTAACAGAAAGCATCCAGTTGTGTTTTGAACTTTCCATACATTTCCCTGTATTTTTTTCCCGCGAGCTATTTTTAGAGCAGTTCATGGCTGGTTCGCTATGCAGACAAATGTATGGAAAGTTCAAAACACGACTGAATGCTTTCTGGTACAGCTACATCCCTCCAATTTTTTTTTCTTAAAATCCTTCTCCTAGTGCCAAAAGTTTCCAATTCATCAATTTTTCCGAAGCGATGTTTTATGAAAATTATTTGACATCGGATATCTATACAAACACTGTTTTTTCACGCCTGTTTGCCTACTCGTCAAAATGGCGTCGAAAACCGTGATAAGGCCTATTCGCTTGCTACGGCAGCTTAAAATCTACCAGTTTAAAATGGTGTCAATTTTTGTTAATTAAGCTAAGAATCTCATTCTTAGCTATTGAGATTATTACATGCATTGCTTGATATGCAATGGAACTGACTTACAAAATGTATTTTGATTGTTTACATTGCATCACAGCAGCCACTATCTTGTTTGTTGTTAACTCTTGTTTTAAAAAAAAAAACTTGTCTGTGCTAAACTATTTGTTACAGATACATATACATGTACGTGTTATATATTAATAATTATGCATGCACCTCTGTCATACTAACCCTCTTCCAAAAATGGCGAGTGTGAATAGAGTTGGAGTTGCACAATGTATACAAGCATATTTAATATACAGGGATGTGTGGAAATCTTGCCATGCTATATCGGGTTGTCTACAACAACAACATCAAACAACAATTTATTTTAAAAAATAACAGAATGAATGGCTTGTCCCACAAATAGTTACAAAACTAATCAAGGCTGGACAAGACCAAAACAGAAACACACTTGAGACAAGTAACAAGAACTTATAAATATAGACATGCAAAAACTTTACGTAGTGACAGATTTAAAGAATTTTACACTAGTTCACAGAATAAAAGTAATAATAGTAAATGGAATAATTTTTTAAGTTAGTCCTACTTTTTAAATTTTTTTATGCTTTCTTCCCTACAGTTGGAAATATTCCTTATGAAGCATCAGAGGAACAACTTAAAGAGATCTTCTCCGAAGTTGGACCAGTTGTCAGCTTTAGGTGAGTTAGTTTGCTATAATTAATATTTGATTAGATGTTGAATTTCTGTTATAGAGTGATGTCTTGTTTTTCTAAAGTCTGGTATACATGCATGATCTAAGCATAAACATGCACAAGTACACAATAACATATTCATCCACAGTACCTTCAAACTTTCATCACCCATGGATGACCAGTAAGTAATTTGATAGATGCTGTTTGTGATGCTTTTGGTTGTGTTTACCATACTCGTGGGGTATGCGAAACACTCACATGTAATTTCTTTTTCCTTTTTTTTTTTTTTAATATTGAAGACAAATTCTGGGTTTAATACCTCATCCAATATCACTGTTAGATGGTCTAGATACATGATGCGTTCACTTACAATATTATTATGCATTGTCCAAAAAGCTGTTGCATTACATTCTCTTCTCTGGACTACAGTTCAATTGCTAATCACCTGTCCAAAGATATCTAATAAGAAACGTATTTGTAACACATAAAGTAATGACAATTCTGGGCATACGTTTATCATTGTATTTTGCCAGATTGCTATGTGAGCTCAAATAGTTTTAAAAGGAACATTGGGAAAATTAACTTGAGTATGGCCTATGTTATGCTTATGCTTGTGAGGTTGCAGTCCTGTCATTTCAGTCTTGTACTTCTTCAGTATAGGAACAACAGCTCATGTTTGCCATTACATTTGTAGCAGTGGCGGACCTAGCGGAGGGTTCTGGACCCCTGGCCAGGTTTAAGGGCTGAGGTACCGAGAAAATTTTCATTTTACACAAAGAAGCAAGTCGAGTGTTTGAGAGCGGGCACCCCACTTACCTGAAGTCTGGATTCACCACTGTGTAGTGTTAGACAAGTAAACTTTTGTGAACTACAGTGAATAAATAAAGTTAACAAGAAATAAACTGATTTAACTATAAAAGTTAACGTTAAAAGAGAACGACGTTTCGACCGTCCGAAATCATTTTCAAGTTCAAAATGAGAAGTAAAATATGTGTTTATATACAATTGTGAAAAAACTAATGAGATGTTGACTTAAAAAGCTCTAAGATATTCACATCTAAACAATATCAAAAATAATAGCGTGAATGATAAATACAAAGGAACGCTAAAAACGATAAAAGGTATTTAAAAGGTATTTAAAAGTGAAATAATTAAACAAATAACTTCGCGCGGATCGAGTCGCATTGTTTGTTCAGTTTCGGCTTTAGGTCGCGAATAAACAACATCTCGAAGATCAAGCAGTCGAGTTTGCTCTGACACTTTCTCAGGATTCTGAAGTTGCTTTTAATGGTCTCTGGATCCTGTCCATGCTCGTCCTTTACATGATTGCCAATTGCAGATCGTTTGTGTTCCTCCACATGTTGATGCAAGTGCAGAAATCGGCGAACGCGGTAAGATACCAACTCAATGATCTCAGCCGAAAGATCGATGCTGATGTCCATCCTGTCTACACAAGTCAGAAGATTAAGAGCAAAATCAAACCAAAGGAACATAAACCTCCCATTGTGAATCAACAAAACGTTGTTTATTATTTCAAATGTGGTCTGTGCGATGCAGACTATGTTGGCTTCACGAGTCGACACTTGCATCAACGTGTGGAGGAACACAAACGATCTGCAATTGGCAATCATGTAAAGGACGAGCATGGACAGGATCCAGAGACCATTAAAAGCAACTTCAGAATCCTGAGAAAGTGTCAGAGCAAACTCGACTGCTTGATCTTCGAGATGTTGTTTATTCGCGACCTAAAGCCGAAACTGAACAAACAATGCGACTCAATCCGCGCGAAGTTATTTGTTTAATTATTTCACTCTTAAATACCTTTTAAATACCTTTTATCGTTTTTAGCGTTCCTTTGTATTTATCATTCACGCTATTATTTTTGATATTGTTTAGATGTGAATATCTTAGAGCTTTTTAAGTCAGCATCTCATTAGTTTTTTCACAATTGTATATAAACACATATTTTACTTCTCATTTTGAACTTGAAAATGACCGTCGGACGGTCGAAACGTCGTTCTCTTTTAACGTTAACTTTTATAGTTAAATCAATTTCGAAAAACTTGTTGATTCGTAAGAAATAAACTGGTTAGATAAGTTGTCAGAGTCATTAAACATGTAATTATAATTCTCCTACAGGCTTGTGTTTGATCGTGAAACAGGAAAGCCAAAGGGATATGGCTTCTGTGAGTATAAAGACCAGGAAACAGCTTTGAGTGCCATGAGAAATTTGAATGGATATGAGCTGAATGGAAGAGCATTACGAGTGGACAGTGCTGCATCAGAGAAAAACAGGGAAGAAATGAAAGGTGAGTCAGGCTTTGGACAAAGGCTGAGCAATTTCAGTTATGGCATATGAGACATGTTCAATTATATAACTTCGAGTTATTTCAACATCAGAGATTAATGTGATTAATCTAAAGTTTTGACATTGTTTTTACTTGGAGAGGTTTTGTCCCTGTTGTGTGGATTGCAGAGGTCTGAGAAATCATTATTAATAATTTTAGTGTTCACAAGAAAGACCATGAAATGTACAATATATGTAATGTAACATGTTATTAGTAGTTTCCTATTTCAGCATCTTTCATGTTATATATCAAACATGAGAAGGTGTGTTTCATCAGACATCAAAACACTGAGAAGTAGGTGTTCGGATGAACATTTACGTTGTAAACTTTTGTATATCTGCGCGCTGTTTGCGCGCACTGTGTTGCACGTACTGTATTTAAATTTGCGTAAAGACGCGTAATGATCGCCCGAGTTGAATCAGTTAAAATATGAAACAAGCTAACCTGTTGAGAAAGTGATGTTTTTATTGAGCTAACCTGTGACGAAGCAATGTTAAACCTTTGAAATATTGAGCTAACCTGGATGAATAAACGTTGGACTGACAGTTTACATGTATGCGTTAAATGTGGAGTTACAGAAGTAAGTTTTCTTTGTTTGTTTAATTTCTTTTATCCTGTTGTTACATTTGAGCGTTGTAGGGCCGAGCGCCAACGATAATTTTCTTTTTACTTAGATCGAATTATAATCCCAATAAATACGATATCTCCACATTGGCGTGAGTTCTTGTCTTCACGGAACAGTAGGTTGAAAAAACGAGGCGCAGCCAAGTTTTTATAAACGACTTTGAGGTGTTTGGATATCTGATGAAACACACTTTTGAGTGTTTGATATGGCTTCTCAAATGATCAATAATTTTTGGAGAAATTCAAGGCAAAAGTTGGCAAAATTTTGTGGTAATTAGGATCACATATCCAAACCACGGTCACAGTAGTGATTTTCCTTGTTTTCTCTTGATGAATTATTGATGAGTTTGAGAAGGATAGTAATAGTACATACTATGGTGAAATTGACCCTGGCCAATTTTTCATCTCTAAGAATAATAAAATTCTGTAGTTAAAATTTCCTTACTTTTTGTCACAACCTAAAATATAATGGTGCCCCAAATACATGTACTTCACTTGCCTGTCAGTTAAGAGAAAGATAGAATCTATCAGGCCAGCAGGAATTCCACTAGCCCTGGGCTATCAGTCACGACTCTCTTTGCACACTGGTCACATTATTGTCAAAATTACTGTCTACTACAGGGTCCAAAATTAACTTTTTTAGGCAGGTGCCAAGTGGTGACTGAAATTTTTTTTTCAGTCGCCATATGGAAAAATGTGGTCACCAAAAAGCAGAAAAAAAAGTGTCATTAAAAGTTTTCCTTCGCAGCGAGACACAAACCAAAATTTTTGGTTGCCAGATGGAAAATTCCGGTAGCCAATTTTTCTATTAAGAATCAGAACGAAGAGAACGCGTTTGCGTTTGGGGCCCCTATGGCGATTTATACACCTACCACTGAAAAACCACGACGAATGAATCGAATGCCGGCTATATATGTAGTTTCATAAGACTGCTAAATGTTTTAAGTCAACTTTATACCTTCTCTTGTCTCTACCTTTTGGAGAAGAAATGTACCTGATTGAACAACTGCCGGTTGGTTCTTTGCTCTATATTCAAAATCGTAAATGATCTCTCCTTTCGCGTTCTGTCTCGATCTGTCAAGACGATCGACAGACTGCCATGTTGTTCGCACCAGGCCACAACTGTGCAATATTTCTCGTTCACAAAACATGGCGGCGAAGCTTCACACTGCTCGAGCTGTGAAGTGTTGTGATAGATTTATAATAACAGGAAAATCGGTTTTATACTTCAAAAGCGATGGAAAGGTAAAAAGTAAGTGACCAATTGGCGGGTGGCTTTGAATTTTATTTTTATTGATTTGGCTGAAAATCAAAGTTATTGTTTGTATAATGATCGTGGCATGAAATAGTTAATCGCCCGCTGGCGACTAGTTGTGAAATTCTGGTTGCCAGTGCAAAATTTTTAGTGGCATTGGCGACCAGGAAAGCGCAATTTCGGACCCTGTCTACTTTTGTGAACAGCCCTCTTTCTATTTTCTAGGTATAGAAGGAAGCAGTCGTCCAGAGGTGAACCCATATGGTCCTGCTGTTGCCCCTGAGGAGGCACCTGAGGCAATCACACAAGCAGTGGCTAGTTTACCACCAGAACAGATGTTTGAGCTCATGAAGCAGATGAAGGTCAAATTTATTAAATTCTTTAAAAACCAGTAGTCATGAAGCAATATTTTTTCAACTGTCAATTTCTGTTGAATCCTGATCATGTTTGTTATCTCTCAATCATGAAATGTAATTTGCCACACAGCCACAAACCTTGATATTCCATTATCATTGCCATTGAAGTGAAAACCAAATTTTCCTTCCCTAAGCAACTGTAATTTTGTAGCTGTCACCAATGTTTATACATTGAACGATGATGACCAGGACTTGATAAGAAATGTGTTCTTCCAGAAAATACCCTAAGTCTCCCAAAAGTAAGTTGTTTTAAAAAAATTATTTGAACCCTCCTAAACCAGTGTAATTCTAGCTTAGCTTCATAATTTCCTTTACCAATTTTGGCTTAGAGAACCCTCTTGAGCTCCTCTGTGGAATTCAAATGACCTTTTCTTTCTTGTGGTATGTGGCTATTCATTTGATGTTTTCTGGAACCACACAATGACTAGCTGTTTGGTTTTCTGTGAAACATTACATGATCTCTCTCCCTCACTTCCTTCCACACAAAGAATTTATCATGAATGCAAAGTTTATTTCAAGCTCTCCTGTAAAAACAGATATTTTAAGATTTATAATTAACAGAACAAAAATATACATATAATTATAAATAAAATACAAAGAAAGAAATTAATGAAAAGTTGTGTGTGCAGAGTTTAATAGCACTTGCAAATCGTATAAAACTAATTGTGTGGTTGACCAAAAATGGCTAAAATGGACAAAAACAACAGTGATCAATCAAAAATTAAGATAAAAAGTATTGGTTCATGGACTAATTACACAGGTTTAAACATGGCTAGGTAGAGGTAGTGTATTGTAACAGTCAAACATCAAACCCTTAGTAATAATACTAGACAAAAAAGTTTAATTTACAAATTTTAGAAAGGGGAGTAATTTGTTTGAAATTGATGGATAAAGAATTCCAAAGACAAACACCAGTGTGACAAAGAGAGCAAAATATGCCATTGATATCAACTAAAGTACAGTTGAACCTCCCTTTGCGACCACCTCTCGTAAGCGACCAGCTCTCATTAGCGACCACTTTTCCAAAATACCGAAAGTTTTCTAGTCAAATCACTATAGATGGAACCTCTCGTAAGCGACCACTTTTGGAGATGATTTTTTAAAATTTTCAATTGTTTTTTAACCTCTTGTAGGCGACCATTTGACACACAATCGGCTGTATCTCTCAAATTGAAATTGAAAAATGTGTCGCTGTAACATACTGGCCACATCATTACAGCAGATGCCGTAAATCTCACAGTTGGAGCTACCGGAAGTGTTTCCCGATATAGCATTGAAACAATTGATAAAATACACCTGCACTATACTTCACACTGAAATAAACTTTAATCAGATTGCATCCATTGTGGAAAAAAAACTCTTATCTTTTATCTTTCTTATCTTTTTGCGTTCCGTTCCCTGGAAAATTTGACAGTGCTACCTGGAGTAATAAAAGAGTCAAGTTTCTTTCACAATAATTGTCTCAATCGCTGTAATTTGCGAGATACAAACAATAATCACCATAGACCCTAAGATTTTTTTGCCTAGAATGATTTTGGAACAGTCTTAATATACTTGTAGCTAAGAAAAGTTATTGCTATGGGTTTCGATAAGCACTGGCAAAAGGGTTAGGTCTCCACAATTACCATATCTGATATTACCCGATGTTTAGACCCCCTGTGGTGTGACCTCTGATAAGCCATCACCTCCCGTAAGCGACCACATAACCTTGACATTATGGGTGGTCGCTTACGGGAGATTCGACTGTAGTTTTAACTGAATTTATAAACACAAATTGTCATTGAAGAACTAGTGTGTTGATTATATGAATGAACAGCTGAATACTGAGATGAGCTTAAGAGGGAGTCCTTTTATGAGACCCCCTTGATAACCAGTGAAAAGGATTTTGAGATTAATAATATCACTAAATTTTAGTAGGTTGAGAGATTTGAGAAATGGTTACATGAGTATGTTGTAGTTTTTTGGGAAGGTTGCGATTCTGGCTGTTCATTATTGTATAGTGATCAATGGTTTTAAATAGGTTGGATTTGCTAACCCCACACCTGAACAACATTAGTTAGAAAAGGGTAGATTAAAGAATAGTATAACATGATAAGAATACAGGCTTGCACAATTATAATACCTCATTTTTTATAGGATACCTACTAACAGTTTTTGACAACTTTTGACAGAGCTCAACTACAGTGGAACCCCGATTTTATGATCGTCAATCTAACGATATTCCTGATTTAAGGATCAACATTCTGTGTCCTGGCAAAAGTTATTTACAAAATTGGGAGTTCGTTTACAACGATATCCCAATTTAATGATATGATTCTTGCTGTCCCCTTGCCATATCGTAAAATTGAGGTTCCACTGTACATGGTTCTTCCAAGTTTATAATGCCTATAACTAGACATTTTGTCTTATTTTGAAGTAGTAGTATTCTTTCTTACCGTAAAGAAGTTATTATTAAGATATTTGTTTCTCATTTTGCCCACTGGCATTGCCCAACAAACTTCACTGGTTGTGTTGAAATGTTTTTCATTTCCGTGTGTTCTTGTTATTGCAGATTTGTATCCAGAACAATCCAGAGGAAGCTCGACAGATGTTGCTTCAGAACCCTCAGCTAGCTTATGCTTTACTGCAAGCCCAAGTTGTCATGAAAATTGTTGATCCTGTGATTGCTCAGGTTGGTGTGTGGAATCACAAAAAAAAATAAATATTAACTCCATATAGCTAACCAGATTTCCTTCTCAACCCTTTTTTGAGTCAAATGCACAATATATTCATGAAGATGACCCAGTAGTGACTTCTATCCAGAGAACAATCTTCATGACCTCTGTCGCAAGAACAGTTTGAAATAGTCTGTTACAAAAAATGTTGCTTAGGGGAGTGGGAATGAGTTCTGTTATTTTCTCTCTGTTTTGAGAACTAACTAAAGGTAAATAAATGTGGGTTAAAAAATGAAAGACCAGCTACTGAAACATGAAAAAATAATAAGAGGCCGCTTGTATAGATTGGTTAAACACATCATAAAATTGCAAAGGTTTGTATTTGCACTTTTACAATTTTCAAAAGGCTGTCATTTGATTTCTTTTCAACTTAAAACTCTAACACTTAGTTGGGGTTGAGCAAGGATGAAAAGCTAATATTTCATTACCTTGACCCATGATTTAGGTTTTTATGACATGCTCATCCTTAGTCCTCTCTTGTTTTTGCCAATTATTGGCTTCTGTTCTTGCAGTTTTTGCAAAAAAAATAAATAAATACATAATCGGGCCGTCACCATGTTTTTTGCCTTCTATTGCTTATCTCTGATGAAACAGCTTGAAGGTGACTATTGTAGTTGTTACTGGGAGATATCTAGCATTTGCAGAGTCAGGATTTTTTCATACACAAATATTTTCCATGTTGCAGGGCATATTACACCGACCCAGTGAACCAGCAGCACCGATACAGCCTACAGGTGCACCACAGCCAAAGCCTTTAATGCATTCAGGACCCTTCAGTGGAGGACCAGGCCCCAACAATGAGGGATCCTCTGGGCCCTTTGACATGGGACAACCTGGGGGAGGCCCACCAATGAGAGGCCCTCCTGACATGAGGGGTCCTCCTGATGTAAGGGACTCTGATATGAGGGGACCACCAGGAGACTCAAGGGGGCCACCAGATATGAGAGGACCACAAGGCATGAGAGGTCCACCCGAGATGAGAGGTCCACCCGACATGAGAGGTCCGTCTGACATGAGAGGTTCGTCTGACATGAGAGGTCCATCTGACATGAGGGGTCCATCTGACATGAGAGGTCCACCAGATATGAGAGGCCCAGGTAGGGTTTCTTTTTTGGCAAATGTGAAGTCATTAGATCATCATCATTAGCTTTTTTTCTTATTATTATTTGTATATTACTTGACCAACTACTGAAGTCCTGAATAAAAAAAAAGCCTTTGCCCTGAGTGGAGAAAGATACTATTAGAGCAAACTTTGTGGAATATTATTTTGATATTACTTAATTTTTTCCTTTCCTTTTTTAGGTCCTGAGGGGCGGGGTCCTCCACCAGACATGAGAGGAATGCCGTCTGACATGCGAGGCCCTCCTGATAGAGGTCCTGACATGCGGGGACCACCTAATAGAGGCCCAGGGGACATGAGAGGCCCTCCTGACAGGGGTCCTGGAGATATGAGGGGTCCACCTGACAGAGGCCCAGGGGACATGAGAGGCCCTCCTGAAAGGGGCCCTGGAGACTTGAGAGGTCCTCCTGATCGAGGCCCAGGAGACATGAGAGGTCCACCTGACAGAGGCCCAGGAGATATGAGAGGTCCACCTGACAGAGGCCTAGGAGATATGAGAGGTCATCCTGACAGAGGCCCAGGAGATATGAGAGGTCCTCCTGACAGAGGCCCTGGGGATATGAGAGGCCCTCCTGACAGAGGCCCTGGGGATATGAGAGGTCCCCATGATAGAGGTCCCGGAGATATGAGAGGCCCTCCTGATCGAGGCCCAGGTGAAATAAGAAGTCTTCTTGGGGACATGCGTGGACCTGGTCCAGATCAACGAGACTTCAGAGGTCCTCCCGACATGAGAGGGCCAGAAGGCAGAGGTACAGTGTATAATTTACTGGTGGCTTTAAGCTCCAATATCAATACCAATCATAGAATTTACAGCCTGCAATCGGCTGGCTGTACAAACAGTGCCCCTCAACCATCCCCATATTCTGACATTTCTCAACAATGAAAGGTACAGGAATCAATAAAGAGATTTAGAATTGTGTTTACTGCAAACAGCAAACATGAGATTCACGTATTTGTTTCTTGAAAAAATGAGTACATAGATGAGAATAGTGCAATTTTAATCATTCTAACCTTTGATACTAATGCAAAACTACTCGACAATTTTACTGAGAAACGGAAAACAGCAAGTGGCAAATGTAGGATAAATGTGGTCATGTGCTCATTTCTACCATTTGCCGTCAGCGTAATTCTAACTCTCTCTATTGTAAGTTCTACATTCTACGTGTTTTCCCAGCACTCAGCAAATCCCATTGACTTTTAGGCGTTATGCAGAATTGTGGTCTCATTTAGTAAAGAGAGCTAATGTGTTACTGCATTCTAGGTCCACCTGGCCCTGACTTTAGAGGCCCTCCACAAGACCAGTTTGGAGACCCAAGAGAACGTCGCATGCCCTTTGACCCAAGGGATCCAAGGAACAGAGAACCACCTAGAGGTAACAGTATCACAAACGAGTTTGCTTTATAAAACTGGTTACCAATTATTGAAGGGCTGTGAACATGCCCTCTTATGTAGAATTTTAGGCCAATTTTTAATTTTGCCCAAATGCTGAATTTTTGCATGTGGGCTTCAATGCAATCAAAGAACTGTGTATTTTTTTTTCATTCAAAAGCATATGTTGTTCAGCTTCCTTCTTTGCTGTTCTTTCACTGACTCAATACTTTGAATGTACCTCGCTACTTTTAAATGTTTATTTATTTATTTATTTATTTCTTACTTACTTAGTTACTTTCTTCTTTAATTGACCGCTTTTTCTACTTTTTCTCTTAAGCTTTAGTGCCAACCAACCTCATACTTGTAAATACTAACTGTACATATCTTTACTCAGCTCGATTAGCTTTTTAGTTATACTGAGTAAATTTACCTATTTTTGTATTAGTATATTATGCTGTAAATTAAGACTTTAAATTTTTCTCTTGGTAATAAAGCTTACTTCATCTTCTTCTTCTTCTTCTTGTTTTTTCACACACTAAGGATAAGAGTGGTGTTCTCTGACAAAATTGAAGGCCAAATGCAACAATTCAGACGACACTTTTGAGTTTAGGATGAAAAATCGGCCTAAAATTCTGCATAAGATAGTAATTACAAAACATATGTTTAACAAAAGCAAGCCTTCACATGATGCCAAATGTTTGGCCACTGTTAAGGTATCTAAGTGCTGATGTTTCAAGTGTTAGCTCTTTCATCAGAACAAATCCTAAAATTTTACAATAATGGTGTAGGATTCAAAATAGTTTTTCCAGTCCTGCTGTAACATTGTATGCTTTTTATTTGTGTAGATGACAGACGAGGTCCCTCAATGGACCCAAGAGATCAACCCAGAGACCCCAGGGGCCCTCCGCCATCTGAACAAAGATTTGGTCCACCAGGGGGTCCACGGGATCCACGTGCTGACCGTGGCCCACCAGGGCCTCCATCTGATGGTCGCTTTTCAGGACCTGCTCATTCTCCACAGCAGCAATGGGGACCCAACCAAGGAGGACCCCCTCTCAGGGGACCCCAAGGTAAGACAAATTGTCATTGCTATCATCATTGTCATCACCGTTATCTTATCATCACCATTGTTCCTTTATACACAAATTAGCCACAGAAGGTGGAAATAAAGAATCCCAGACAAATATTCTTACAGTCAACCCAGGTCACGCATGAACGATACTTTTGAAATTTGAACGGAGTTTTGAAATTTACATGTCAGTTTTGAAAATCGCCAACGAGATTTCAGAGTTCCCGTATAAATTTCCCTAGCTTATTGACGGCATAAAGCTATGAATTTTTCTTTACACTGCAAAATTAAATATTTCAAGAATAACAATTGTTTCCCAAGTATTTTGAATCTTTTTTTTTTTTCAGTTAATGCGTCTTTTTCGGAACGACTTCCAGAGAAATGTCCAACATTCCATTCACACGTCGGACATTACAAAGAGAAATTCGAATGTTCATTTCATTCTGGGAAATACTGTTCACGCATGACCTGGGTTGACTGTAATCAATTTGGCTCTGACAAATTTGTAGAATAAGGAATCCATTCCATTTTTGTTTTCATTGTAAATAAGGGAGGCTTCTATGTTATTTTTGTTGGTAACATTTTTTATCGTAATACATGGCTACATCAGCCTTGCTGTAACTTTTGTTGTGTATAAATAAATGCTATTATTGTCATGCTTATGTTGTGACTCCTCAGAGACTGGAGTCAGTGATTATGGGCTACAAGAATGCATTTTTTTTCCCTCTGAGATAGTCAAGTGAGAGGCCAAACTTGTAGGTTTCCATGAAAATTCGCCTCCATGTAGTTCTCCTCACACATACAGGATAAATATCCTATAGATTATTGTTAAACAAACCGTACTGCTCTGGGTAGTTCAATAGGATAATCTATGTCAATGAATGGATGATATTGGTACCAGTGATCAAAGAACATTTTCATGCCCCTTACATGTGGTATATTTTCCCCAGGTTTCAATCCACCCCCTGGGGGACCTGGACAGGGAGGTGATGTCACAGCACAGGATCAAGAAAAGGTAACTGTCACTTCAAGTTTCTGTGGTTTTCTTCCTCACGCTATCAGGGCTTACACAAGAACATTGGCTCATAGGGGGCCAGTAGGTTGCCTTTGCTCATAAAAAAAAAAAAAAAAAAAAAAAACGCTAAGATGACACAAATGATGGATCAAAGAATAGCCCATTTTACAGTTGTGTGCTTAGTGACCTGGCCTTGGATTGGAAGCGAGGCTGGGGGTAACCTTGTCTTGATACGAACCTCACTGCTTTTCATATGTAGATCATGCTGTTCTCATGCTGATTTGTTTGTATTGACATGAAAAGCACTGAGGTTTGTATCAAAACAAGGTCACCCCAGCCTCGCCTCCAATCCAAGGCCAGGTCACTAAGCACACAACTGTAAAATGGCCTATTAACTCTGCAGTGTACGGGCGCAGTTACCCCCAATTTTCTTTTTGGTTTCCAATAGCCCTTCCTAAGGTCTGCTTCTCCTGCATAGTCATAACCTTTGCAAAAATATCATTGTATTATTTTAAATGCTAATAATTCAAAATGTTGCTGCTCAGCTGAGTTGAAATGCATGTATCTTTAGTGTTCATTAGTGTAAGCGGCACGACATTCATTATTCTTATTTCGTTGTTTTTACAGGCGGCCCTGATCATGCAAGTTTTGAGTCTAACCGATCAACAAATCGCATTGTTGCCTGAAGATCAACGGCAAAGTATTATGGTGTTAAAGGAGCAGATAGCACATGGCACGCCACACTAATTTATGAACATTAGCTTCTGTTACTCTGCATTACCTAATCATTAAAACTTGTTTTGTGTAGTGTACAGTCTTTTTTGGTAAATGACTTTGTTTGTGAATCAAAGGGTTTGGCACTCCTTTAAGCGCAAAACTTTTAGATGTGTAACTATTTTCAGTTGAAACGTGAAAGTTCTATAATTTGTATTCCAGTGGTGGTACACTGCAGAGATGCTTACTATTTGGTGAGAAATCAAATGGATCACAAAATTTCCGGAAATTCCATCCGGAATTTTCGGGGTACCTCCAGAGGTACTCATTTTTCCCCCTTGGAACGGAAGGCCGGGAGATTCCTTAAAATTTGACATTGCATTTCTCCCGTTTCCAGTCTCTCATTGACGAAAGTCGCGTGGCATTCCATGGAAAGCTCCATCTCTTTCGGTTGGTGCGCTGTTTTGAGAAAAATCCCTCCATTATTCAACGGCAATCTATATTTATTTATTTATATACATTATTTATACAGAAATTCCAGTTCAGCATGGCGGGGTTAAGTGGAGATCTGTATAAAATAATAAGAAAAAATTATAAAATATAGAAATGAAAGCAAAAAATCATTCAAAGAGTTCATGAAGGTGAGAAATTGACTAAGGTGATTTAGATGTTTCTTGACTTTAGTGAGAGACTGATCATGACGTAAGTGACGAGGAAGAGTGTTCCAGGATTTGGCGGCATTGTACCTAAAAGATGTTTGAAATTTAGTAGTCTTGCCAAGAGGCAGGCGAATAAGGTCTTTGTTCCTAGTGTTTTAGTTATGGATCTGCTCCGAGGAGTGGAAGTCATCTAGCAGATGCTAGATAATCAGAAATGGTAATCCCTCTTGTCCCAGGTAGTAGTCATTCACTTGACCAGTTTTGACCGATCCATAGTAGAAATTGGTTACTTTCTTGATTGTCTTACATTGAATCTGACCTTTACGAAAGGACGTGAATTTCTTAACAGAAGTTACACTTTTGCGTAGACTTAGCAGAAAGTCACGGCGGCCGGCGCTCCACGAGAACTTCTCGCTTTTTTTTTTTTTTTTATCTTATGCTCCCGGAGAAAAAATTTCTTAATTTGACTTCCGGGCAAGTCTAATTTTTGCTGCGGATCTCTCTCTCAATCTCGCGAAAAAAATTACCTCCGGCACCCAAGGTAGGCAGGTAACCGCCGTGGTATAACACAGCACGCGCGAAAATCGCCTCCCGCGAGTAGGCACTGAGTGATGCACGGATCACGGAAACTTTTCGTGCGTTCTCGCGTGTATCACTCGCTCTGATGTCACTGAACATGAGAAAAATATGGGACTACTGTTGAACCTCTCCCATGTATAATACCTAGAATATGACCCCCTGTGACGTACACTTGACTTCCTCTCACAAACACCAAAACCCCTGCGAACCATACCTTCATATTGGTGCAGGCACCTGCCAGGAGCCTGCACCTGCTCATTAATAGCTCATTTCTTAGAGGCCAGGGTCGGGCCAGACAACAGACTACAGGTCATCCTTGCAGACCCAGGAAAAAGTTGAAATGGCTGGAAAAAAATTGGATGAAGAAAAGTAGGAGGAGAATGACTTCTTAGTTTTCATCCTTACTTTTCCGCGAAGAATTTTTTCCCGCCCGTTTCGACTTTTCCTCTACCCGCGAGTTTGCCTGCGTGGCAGGCCTTGCGCCTGCCACGCTTGCCACGCAGGCTACCCGCGAGTGCTCGCGACGCAAGGCACTGGGCACGAACAAACTCGCAAAGTTCCAAAATGGCCGCCGTATCACGATTCTGTCACAAGACAAGCAAATCGTTTGAGATATAAGATCGAATGATGTACGCCATTATGGTGTTACGTTTTTGGTGTCTCTTTTTTCTCATTTGGAAAACAAGGATAGTTTCGTCGTCTTCATCTGACTGCCGCGCTCTCCTGAAGAACTTTGCAAAGGCAGTTTCGAACTTCACTTTCTGTGCAGTGAGTAATTCGCGGCCATTTCGTTTCTGTTGTCATTGCAAGGATGTGTATGTGGAAAGTCTGAATGGTCACAAGGCTATAATAGAAAAAGAAGTATGCCACAGTGACTTGATTTTGGCGGAAAAATACCAGCTTGTTGAGTCTTCCTATGCTTTTGTTGTAAGTTTGTGGGAGAGTGCCAACTGCCCTGGTAAGTTTATGCTCCGATTCTGGAGGTGGGGTGGCCACTAATTCCCACTACAGGGCGGCGTTTGTTAGCATCATTGAAAACTTGATAAGAGGTCCACTAAAATAGCCTAAAGTCTCCTTTGTGGGCGCATAATTTGATAATTGCTGTCAATTCCCTGTATATACCTACCCTCACCCCCCCCCCCCCCCATGCCTCCCATTCCACAGCTTAACATTAATAGTTGCCTGATAAGGGGACTTGAGCACATAATTCCAAAGTTATTACTTCTGTCATTTAAGGGCTGAGAGCATAACTGACCTAGTAACTGCATTTCAGATCGCTTAATTTTTGTTGTTTTAACTCAGGTTGGCCAGAGTTTTGCATGTGGCCTTGAATTCCATCAGGAAATGGTGCTCCAATGTTTCATCTGTTGCTTTGCCCTTCGTTTTGTGATAAAAACGGAAATTATGCCCATAATCATTACTTTTTACCGAGAGCACTCGCCTCCCACCAGTGCGTCCCAGGTTCGATTCCTGGACTCGGCATCATATGTGGGTTGAATTTGTTGTTAGTTCTCATCCTTGCACTGAGAGGGTTTTCTCCAGGTACTCTGGTTTTCCCCTCTCCTAGAAAACCAACATTTCCAAATTCCAATTCGATCTGGATGATTGTCAAGCACTTTATCATGAGCCTCTGGCTCGGGAGATTGTGCAAGTACTCCCTGTGTCATTGACATCTTTAAATAAATTGTTTCTTTACTTGAAATTATTAATTATTATTTTATCTGAGTATGTAATAATTGAATTGAATAAATAAATAGCCTGTGAACAGGCTCCCAAGTGGGGTATAGGGCGAAAAGAAAAATCGGCGAACCAGGCAAGCGGAGCACGGTATGGGGGCGAGTAAGAAAGAAAGGGAGCCTGTGAACATTCTTTGAATGCCGCCGTCTTGTGATACCAGATTCTGGTATCATGATCTGATTGGTTAGATAGGCGATTGTTGACAGCTTTGCAAACAATATTGACACATTGAATCGTTGAATGTTGCATGGTGTACTTTTGTATAAAATGTAGAGCTTCTTCGGCTTGCAGTTTGGAGAGGCCAAAATTGAAGAAATCTTTTCCTCAGGTCGCTGAGCTTATAAACGAGCTGAAGATTTTTCTACAATCTGTAGATAAAAAGCAAGATGTTTTTGGAATATTTACCAACTGGTTTCAACAAGAGTTTGATATTCCGGTTTCTTCCTTGGATGTTAAAAGAAATGTGGACCTTGGAATGTTCTACAGTGTATAAATTGTCATGCCGTTGATCTTAAGTGGGAGAGTATTCTGAAGTTGCTCCCAATTTTTCGCAGAATCTACAAATTTATGCACTTTCGTTCTTGCTGGATTTTCCCAATGAATAATGTCATTACCAAATATTATTGATATTCCAACTCATTCGAGCCGAATGGATTGGTACAAAATTACCTTGTCAACATATTACTCACAGGTTAATTACAAGGGGGTGGAACGGCGGCATCAAAAGAATGTCCACAGGCTCCCTCCCTTTCACTCTACCCCCCCCCCCCCTTCCCAGCTTGATTTTAGTCTTCACCCTATACCCCACTTAGGAGCCTGTTCACAGGCTAATAAATAAATAAATAAATAAATAAATAAATAAATAAATATATAAATAAATAATAAACAGTTAATAAACAACATGAATCCAAGAAAGGTAGGATTGGGGCATAACTTGCTTCTTAACTTTTAAACCCGTAATATATATATAAAAAAAAAAACTCTTATCTTGTCCCCATACTTTTCTTATATTGAAATATCAGGAAAATTCACTTTGGACGATCATATCCCTAATTCTCATAACCTCAGGGATTGATTAAGCTGATATTACAAGCAGAAATTTGATGCTGATCACTGTTAGCGCTTAAAGGTTAATAATTCAACTCAAGTAAACTCCCTCATACTCTTATTCTTATTCCTGGTGCACTTTCCATTTTGCCAAAATTTTCAGTTTAATCGGTTGATGTGCAAATGGTACATTCAGATCAAATGGACATTTTCCAGAAAAAACAGATGATCTTTGGATTTACAAATTACTGTTCCATATTTGGCACAAAATTTCCATTTCCAGTTTGGTTGTCTTCTAATGTGCCATGACTAAAAAGGTTTTTTTTATCTACCAATGCAAATTATTGCCAGTTTGGTACAAGCGGAAAAAAGCTTTTCCATTAGACACAGAAATTTTCGAAACTTCCAACCGAAGATTTTGGGTAAGTGGAAAGTGCCCATACTGGGGTCTCCAGTGTAATCATCCTCCCCAATGGTGACGTTCAAATTTCCTCGTTCTTTTTAGATTGCTTTGATAAAGATAAGGACGATGGGGTACCCACCGAAGTTAGTTCAGAAATCAAGACGTTCTTTCACAAATTGGATCGAGTGGAGCATTGTTTCTATAACTATTCTCAGGTATGGTAATGTCTTCCATTTGTCTGCTAAATGCTCAAAAAGAAAGAGGTTCAAGAAAAAAGACAAGGTGGAATAGTAAGCTGTGTACCTCTTGCACTTTGGGCAAGAGAGGTGTAAATGACTTTTTTGCCTTAAAATTGAAATTGCTCCAAATAAGCCCAATTTTGGTACAGGGACTGGGAGTCATATATTAAGAAACTTAGTTACATATTTAATTTTTGAGCAAAATTAACGAACAAGAAACTAATAGCTTGTTACTTTTCCAGAAAACACAAGTGACCTACACAAAATAGCTACCAATGCCTGACTGGTATTTTTCTTATGTACACGAGACTGAACAAAGTCAAGTGAAGCATTGGCAGTTGTGAACAATGGAAATCAGTCAAGGGTATTTGTATCCTAATATTTGTTCTGGTTGCTTGCATTTTTAGAAAAGTAATAAGCTATTGCTTGTTTCAGCATTTTGCTCAAAAATTAAATATGCATTAACTATGGTAAGTTTCTTATGTGGCGACCAATCTTTTCTTTATTAAAGTAGTGCTAATTTGAGCAATTTCATTTTGAATGCCTCTCTTTGCGACTTCAAGCAAAGCATGAGTGATTTCTGTTATTATCTGTTTGAACCTATACAAAAGGAATTAAGTTAAAACCATCAAGTTCTTTAAGTTTTATTTTTTATTTTTGAGTTTTCCATAATTTCAAATTCAGGCCAAAAACTATGAAACTATGAAAATGTCTGTGTGCCACAGTAAACACTGATCGTCAGTAACTGTTGTACATTTGTCAATATTAATGTTCCTATTTTTTACAGATTCACATAATTCCTTTTCCAATCAACCACAGCAGGGCCAACACATCTAAACTACGTCACAATGTTTTGTGTGATAACTGTTCCAAAGTGTACCAAGACCTTGAAGAATCGTACAAGGATATAACGAAGTCTGATTCCCAAGATTTCAAAGTTTGTGTAGATGTATCTGCTTCTGTAAGTAGGCCTGATTCTCACAAGAGTTTCATTTTTGTTGAGGTGATAAACCTTTTGCAGATACAGTGTTGTGTAACCTAGTTTTTTTCAGCTGATTGGTTTAAGTTTGGCAATTTGGTGAAATTTCTCGAAATTCATCACCATTGCCAAATTCACCAAAATGTTAAAAAATCATCAGTTGACATGATCGGCTTCCACGAGCTTAGCTAATTTCTTTAAGTTTGGTAATTTGACAAAATTTGCCAAAATCGTCAAATCTGTCATCATGGCTGGCTTCTATGTGTTGAGCTGATTCACATAAGTTTGGTAGTTCGGTGAAATTTTGTCCAAAATTTTCACAGTTGTCAAATCCACTAAGATTGTCAACTCTGGCAAGATTTGGTCAGAATTGCCAAATTCACCATTGTGTTCATTTCTGGACATATGTGACAATTCCAGCAACTTGTCCCATGTAAATAATATTATTTCAGTTTTCCAAAAATTCCAAACAGTGCTAAGAAGGTGTCTTGAAGGGCTTGCTCAAAAAGTGGTTATTATTACTTCTGAAAACACTGCCTTGCCATCATGTTACAGTGCGATGCGCCTTACCATGGCCACCCAACAAACTTTCTTTTACAAGTTAGCCAATCAGGATACGCGAATTTGATTAACGGTCACGCCTCCTTGCAAAAATTCCAACAGGCAAGCGATGCAACAACGAATTTTTGAAAACATGTTGTTTTCTATTTTATGGCTAACTTGTAAAAAAAAAAAGTTTGTTGGGTGGTCACAGTAAGGCGCGTCACACTCTAAGTCTCTGATGATCATCCATCACCTATCGATAATCTGAGGGAGAGGATACCAGACAGATGTGGTCATTTGATCTATCCTTCCATCCCTATCCTGGGTCATAACACTCTTGAATTTATGATCAGTGTGGTTCCAGCAATAACTCTACACAGTACTTGATCTGGACCCAATATATAGCATACTTGAAAGCAAAAAAATTCACCCAAGATGAGAGGATTTGATGTTTGACACATTTCTTTGGTTCTACGGAGAGTATTTTGATTTTAAAAGATCAATCTAAAAGTCTAATTCCTAACATGTCCAGCCCCTCCCTAGTCTCCTTCGCAGCCGTTATTAGGGTCGTCACTAATAACGGCTGCGAAGGAGACTAGCCCCTCCCCCACCCCACATCCATTGGATTTGACATTGATAGGTGCATAATGAATTCAATGTTGTTGCTTTACAATACAATTTGTTATTGTTGTTTTAACTTCAGATGAATTATACAAGGCAGCGTTGGAGTAAAGATTTTCACTGTGTCACAATAAACACAGATCTGGTGTCAGTGGTGGCCCTGACTGTGTTCTTCTGCTTTCTTCCCGTCATTTTCTACACGTCAGTTAAACTGCATGGGGATTCCCAAAACAGAAAAACAGGTACAGTGTTTCCATAGCCTATGTGGCAGGCGGTAGAAGGGGGGAAAGAGGAGGGAAATAGGGTGTGTGCGCGACGCTCGAGGGGAGCTCTCCCCACACGCGCATCGGATTCCCCTTCCCCCTCTCTAACACCTGACAGGCTAATGTTTTCACTATAAATTTTATAATCTATGATTTTAGCAACTTACTGTTAAATCTTAAAGTTGTGTTGGAAAGTCCAAATATCTTAGGACCAGTTTCATGAATAGAGAACCTCTAACATCTTCAAAGGGGGAGGACTTGGCCCTCGTAAGCCAGTTTCTAGAATAAACTCTGCAACTTGTTCAATGTGCATTATGTTGCTGATCGTCGGGCCAGAATTGAAATTCATACGGTTGGCTTTTAAGTTCAAATAGAGAAAGGAAATCACTGTAGTTTGTTCGATTCATGTTTGCATTTGTAAAATATACCAGCAAGTTTTGCTTTTTGTAAATTTTGATGTTGTGAATAAAGTAGGTTGCTTATTTTTAAGAAGGTATTTTTTTTTTCAGTAGTTCTCCAAATTCTCAAAAATATTGACAATTCCACGATTCACCCTGTCGAGGGGCTAACGCTTGAAGCGTTCGCCTCAAGCAAATTCTCCATTTGGGATCTCACGCGAGACAAGTATTTGGGGCGCGAGCGGCAAGCAAAACGAAGCGAGAGGATTGGGGCGGGGGCGGTAGAAGGAGACCTCGCACTGCATGCTCTCGCTGCTGACCAAATAGAGAGCTTGCTCGCAGGCTAGAAACGTCAGCACTTGATTTTTTAACAGGTACAATTTTGCTGACGCGGTTTGTCATCCTCACATTTTCCAATCAAGATGGGGTCGGCATGCCAAGGGCAGCTCACACGGCTGGGATTTTGGCTGCGATTTTATCGGGGAATTTAAATGTGCCAAGTCACCTGTGTAAACCATCTGCGACGCGATTTTCACCGTGATTGAACCGCGATATTTTATATGTTTTTGGCGTTTTTCGTTATCGATTGTACATCTGGCTCCGATTGTTCAAAGGACGGATAACTTTCTCCAGCTGATAAAATGTAGTCCAACAGTGATACATTTTATCCACTGGATAAAGTTATCCGCTCTTTGGACAACTGGCGCCTGTAATTTTGCGCGCGGAATCAGAAAAGGTCTCACTCAGTTCGTTGGTCTCCTCTATAAAAGCCATATTTTAACCAGTACGGAATGAAAAGAGTTAGTTCGCCAACTCGTAAAACGTCCTTGCTGTTAGTCGTTGCTCGGTTATTTGTCTTTTGCCTGACCTGGGTGACTTTCAATGTTCCTGCTGGCCACACAAAAATCCCGGATGTGTACCGAGCTGTGTTAAGCTCTGGTCAAACGGCCAGTGATAGTCGCTATTGGAAGTTAAAGGGTTCACTAATTGTCATTAAAATATACTGTAATAAGCTAACGTAGCTTGTGCTGACCTTGATAACCTGAACATTGCCATTTTTAATTTCTAGGAGCCTCGTTGAGGCTTGAAGGTCGATCATAGCTGAGTAAAGCATTCCTGCCATACCAAGGTGTGTTTCAAAGGAAGTCATGTTTATTTGACGACAGCGAGCATTCCCTACGGCAGTTAAGGTTGTGGACAAGGGGCTTACTTTCTAAAGAAACTACGGTTCTGCGTCGATGGGGAGGAGAAACGAGTGTATTACAAAAGGTAAATTTGCTACCGTAAAGAGATTCTTGTCAGTACTGACGTCTTTAGTCAGTGCGAATGGGCGAAGACGAAGGGCTAACGCTCCAAACGTCAGCACTCGAATCTCTTTACGGTGGCCAATTTACCTTTAGTTATCAACTATGTTGACAAACCAACCATTCGTTAAAGCCGTGGTCAGTTCACTTGATCCTGGGCAGACGAGCATTCGCATCAATTTTGTCTCAGTAATTTAAAAGACGCATGATTTCTTAGTGCTTGTTACAAACATATCAATTGAGTGTGGTTGTTGAGATGTGGAGCCTTGTGGCTACTCGTTTGGCCGGCATTCAAGTGAACGAGGCAACTGTTGATTGAAAGCGAGCGAACATCCAACAAAATTCACTGTTAGGCCTTCATCAGGGCGAATTAATAAGAATTAATAATATGTTAAGTATATACACCAGCACCAGCACACCGTGGTGCTATGGGCAATCTTTGCCATGTATAAATGTAGATGTAGATATAGAATTTTTATAAAGAACACGATGTATATAAAGAAAAATGCAAATTTTGAGCTAAGTCTTGTCCTTTAGAGCTAAATTCAAATACTTATGCGGCGAATGATTAGCGTCGTCCCTGAGCGGATTCTTGCAATATTATTGGTTCTCGCTGATAGGTCTAAAAGTATTCTAAATAATCAAAACATTTGAATATTGCGAGACAATCCAAGTACACCATGAACGAAAATTCGCTTCAATAAATGAATCACAGCCTCCTATTCACGGATAAAAAAATTCAGTTATGTACAAATATCTGAGAAAACACTGCTTTAGCCTGTGAAGCAAGCGTTTTCCGTGAAGTTTTCTGCACTAAAAGGACGGTTTCCTTATTTTGGACCCGCGCGAAATGCCCGGGTGAGAGCAAAAAAGAGAGCAGGGAGGGGAGGATTATTATCGGATGGATGTTTGCATCTGAGACTTTTTGGTTGGTGGCGGGGGTGAGGGGGAGGGGGGGGGGGGGATTTTACTGATTTCGGAGGGTCTATTCGGAATTTTACGATGTCGTTCGTAGTAAAAGCTCTGCTATTTTGGCTCTTGCACACTGATTTCAAGTTGTGTGTTTATTAGTGACCTCTATCTAACCCAATAATATGTAATAAAATGATTTCACTCGATTTGATTTTTAGCCTAGGCACCTGTAGCCTCATTCGTCACTGAGTGTCTCGTAGATTTTTGTCGGCGGTTGTAGCTCCTACGAGTTTCCTGTAGTTCAGCGGTTGAACATCCGGAAGGACATAGCTTCAACTGTTGAAAGAACTCGGATTTCCTTTTCCCGAGTATGTTTATGTCACTGACTGAAAAACGATACCTTTATCAGTTATTCAACAGGCTTACAAACATAACATCACATTTCGATCTGGATTGTCAAGCATTTTATCATAAGCATCTGGCTCAGGAGATTGCCCAAGCACAGCCCGTGTTATTGACATTAAATAAATTACGTTACTTTACTTCTTTCACATAAACCATGATCTGTTTTTTTCCAAGCAGCAATTCACTTCCCTCACCTGGCCAGTGATAATTTAAAATACCAACTTCTGTGCAGTAGGTTCGAACTAAGATAGTATTTTTTTTAACAAAACTGGACGGACCATCATTGATACAAATATTTTTTGATTGTGACACTAAAAATAGGTGAGTTGCCACTTTAAGCCACGTTGAAGTTGAATGTTATTTATCACCCATAACAACTGGAAAATCGCGCTGAATTAACCCAATAACTACCGAAACAAGAAGCAATACACTTTACTTTGAGAGTTAAAAGGTATAAATGTTGAATTGTGGCCAAGGAGAGTGAGTTCGGCGTAAAGTAAGCCTAATTTGTGCGAAAATGTTACTTTATACGCGACACTGTCCGCAGCCATAAATCATGCTCGCTGTTTATTTTTGTGCTACAAATGAACTCATTACTTCCAACAAAAAATAAAATAGCCTTAATCATCACAATACCAACTGCTCAAATATTGTCCTTAATTTTCTATAGCCTTCTGTTCGTGAGGTTAAGACGCTTGTAAATCTATTCAGCACAGAAATGACACATTAAAAATGTTCTATTGTGCTTTAAGTTGTTTTCTTTGAATAAGGCACGTGCCGGTCGCACGCTCCGCCATTCCTTTTGATCAATTGTTCTACAAGCGAACAGGCAATCGGTGTCGTTCGACGGCGTGTGTCACGCACGTGTCTTAGGTTTGTTCTCATTAATTTCAACTGTTGCCGAGGCAGTCGCAGGTAACACGATTCGAGGTGTTTGCAATAATGACAGGTGGTTCCAACGTCGAAGAATTTTTCGCAGGTTTTAAGGGTCGTTTTTATTGACAATGAATCAAAAAACGTGCTATTTGGGACAGTTGTGTTTAAACTCTTTGCAAATTGTTTTGGTTGGGAACAGTAGCATTACGCGGGACTATGGTAAAGTTTTTCTCTTGTGCAACGCAACCCCTATACTAAGAGTTTACGATCAGTAATTTCCGATTATTTTGTCAATCTTTGAAGTTAAATGATCAGTGAAAAGGTACCTCTTAAGCTGTTTTATTTTCAAGCCATTTGATGATGAAGAAGTCTTTGTGTTAAAAAGGTGATAGCTCATTTCTCATCAGTCAGTTGGCGTGTTGTTAATCGTTTGCTTCTATAAATATGAATCATATTAATGGGAAAAAAATCCTTCATTTAGTGTCGCACAAACCTGAGGGAGAACTACTGATAAAAATAGTCGATGCTGGATATAAAAAGCTTTTTCTTGTTTCTGGTTTATGAATTTGGGGCCGGGGTATCTTCTCGTCTCAAATTTATTTTGAATTTTTCTACACCTGAGCAATTCAGTTTTCAATAAAAATAATAATAATAATCAGAATAACAAAAAAAGCTGGCGTACGTTCCTTAAAACGCAGATGATTATTTAACAGCTCAGTACAAAGCTTAAAACAAGCTAGGAAAGAAAACGCTCGTTTTAACACAAAATTCATATAATTCAGCTGAACTTTAGTTGCAAACGGTAAAATCCGACTTTTTATTTCGGCCGACGTTTTTAGTTCTTTTTCATAACCTTTTTCCATTTTCCCAGCTAAAGGAAACAATTGAATTCATGTCTTCAAAGTCTTGATCATTTCTTCTGCACACTTGATTATAACCCCGACAAAATGTGTGGCGATTTTCTTGCAGATTCTTGGGTTTGAACCGCTTGGCTGAAATAGTAGTTGCCATACCGTTTGCTTTGCTCTCGGCATACGTTTATCGAACCTTATTAGATATGTTAAACAGTAAGATAATAGAACGTCTGAAAATGTGTTTTATTACGAAGTCAATTAAATATTTAACCAGGGGCAACCTACGAAATCGCGGAAAATGCTGTTTTTGGACCGTGCAGAACAGCCCGTTTAAAAATCGTGTCTTACCACTGTACTCGATTCGGTTACTGATTTTTCAGTGATTTTTAGAAAGAAAAAAAGCTTTCGTTTTGCCAAGCAAGCTGTGTATTGTTTAGAGAAACACGGTTGAAGCGTGTAGGGTGCCTCGTGTGTATATTTTGGTAACAAAAAAAAAAAAAAAAATTAGGCGACAGCCCCTAATGTTTCAATTGTGCATGTTGGATTTCGGTTCATGTGTTTACTGCATTGAAATAACACACTTGCTTGCACGACCGAACCATAGATTTTAATGGCGATTTTGAACTCCTCTTGCTTTCGAATATTAATAATTCTAATGATCAAAATGGACTTTAATGAATGACACAAATTGAAAATTTCTTAAGAAACCTAGGCGGATAAGTTTTCACGCTGTCAAAACACAGAAAAAAATCCTCGACGGGCGTGAAACATCGGACACAAAACAAGCAATTTGCACAATTCTTGAAATGAACGAGAAAACGGCGTGAAATTTTGCGTTTCGCAACTTTTATACTGAAATATGTACCTGTAAAATCAAGTTCTTTTTTCAGTTTCCAAAAGTGGAAATGGCTGAAAAATGATTTCTTGTTATCTGAACGCAAATTACCATAAGTTGAAAGTTGACAAAGAAATTTCAGATTTTACTGTCGCGCCAAATCTTTTGTTGCGCCATTTCTTTATGGGAATAACCCAGGTGTTATATTTTCCCAAAAAGGCTAAAATTTCCGTATTATACTTCCTACGATCCCAAAATTTCGCAATCTCTAGATCTTATATTTTTCTTGAAGACAGATATCTGCACGGAAACAGGTTTCTCTAGCTCTCAGAGTGATCGTTCGGTTTTGGCAATATCGCTCAACGCGTGAAATCAATAATTTGGCATATCTCGTATTGTTTTCGTTTTTTTTTTTTTGTCGGTGTTTTATTTATTTTTTTGCGAGTCCACCCTATGGTCCACCTGAGTGCCATTTGTGCGATTTGCATAAATCCACTGAGAATGGACAAAAGACCGAACATCTTGCCTTGTTTTCACTCAGTTGTGTAAACAGAAACAATGAGTTATAACGCGTGACAAAACAAAAAGTTTCGAAATACTCCAGGGTATAAAATCTGCCGCCTGCGGTCATATTTTATCAGTGACTGCGAGAATCAACCAGGTAAATTGAGGATTACGAAAGACATTTGACTGAATATTAAAAATCCAGGAGATTTTTTTGAAGAGAGCGCAGCACACTCTGACAGTTCAGTGGCTCAACGAAAAATCGCGCGGGAATTTAGGATCAATCAGTGAGAGATTTACAGTACACTTCGCCTGCGAGACAAATCGAATTTATCGGGAACAATTTCTTGCTGTCTCAAAGGTGATACAGTTTCCAGTCGTCGCTTTTCGGGTGGAAAATTCATTGAACAACACGAACTCAACAGGTGTCTAACAGCAGCGTGCGGTGGTAAAATCAGTCGGAAAACATGGATGTTCAAAGCAACACAAGAGCAATGGGTGACATCTTCGCTCCGTTTCCACATCAGCAGTTTTGTTATCTCTCCTCGCAGTCCCGCCAAACGTTTTCTCCTTCCAGCCAGCGAGCGACCCTGCACTATCTTCCGCAAGAGAGAAAACAAGTCGATTCAAACTGGAAACGTTATGAAGCCGAGAGATTGTCATCCTCGTGTCGAAGAGACATGGACGCCGTGGATGAAGAAATGATTACAAGATTATGCTACGCACTTGAACTTGACAAACTTTATGTACTCCCTGATTTGGGACTCGGTGCTGACATTGTGAATAGAATGTGAACGTTACAGCGCTTATATTTGAGCTCAATGAACTCAATGAAATTTGGTGGACTTTCTCCACATCTGTCAGATGTTCAGGATGTTCGCTCTGTAATTTTACGCGCGTATCTTTGGTGGCATCCGTGCAGTAAGTCAAGGACTTTTTGCTTTTAAGCAGTGAACTGAAACAATGCGAGAGGGAACTTAAAATGTTTTATCCCTCTCCATATTTCTTCCTATTAACAAGATGTTTTGAAAATATTTACACTTGTCTTGCGTCAAAGATTATATATATTTGTATAATAATAATTATAATACTACATCCGACATTGTAAAGCCAGTGGACCATTTGATCGATGGTCACAGTGCCAATTACAACATTTCACGCTGCGACATTTGATATGCAACTTTTCAAAGCGAGAATAAAACAGGATGTGAAATTAACAGGATATTTTGAAATTTCGTCCCCGCTTTGTTTGTCTCGTGTTTTCACTGGTTCACAGCGGTGCTTGGCTGCATTTTTTACACTAGGAATTTTCGAAAAGATTTCTACAGATGTAAAGATAAATTCCGCTGTAGATAGCATTTGTGGAAACTTGTTTCAAGTGTTTATTTCTTAGATGGAAGAGTAAAATTAACATATCTAAGTACTCGCCGATCATACCTGTCTTAACCAAACTCGATATATTAAAAATGTATCAGCATAATTGTTTCAGGTGTTGTTTGTGTTAACCCGTAAGGCGGAGGAAAGCGTCGTTCGGTCCCACCCGAGAGAAGTCCATCTTTTCCACCGCGCGAACACGAGATACAACATACACTACGCAGCTCCCTATGGCGGGATAATAGAGGCGGTAGGGAACTTAAAGCATCAACGACGGCAACGCCAACGTCGCTCGAAAATAGAAATTCAAGGTTTTTGAGCTACTTCGCGATTATTCCAATGGGTTAACAAAGAGGGCGAACCATCCAGGAACTATTAAAATTGGTAGGAAAACGGCGTTCAAGTTAATAAAGAGAATGAAAAATTCACCGGCGTGTGCTCATGTTCTTCACAAAACCTTGAATTTGGTTGTTACACGTTGTTGTTTTGGGGAGGACGGCAAAGAAATGTACCAAAATTTAAAACGCACGTGCTGAGCGATTGTTTTGCTCATTAAGTCTTTTGTTTTGTGGCGTTCTTAGTTGCCATCACCGTCGTCGTTGCTTAAGTTCCCCTTTATTTAGATTCTAGGACGACTACGAGATTTGACTTCAGTTTTTAGCGAAGTACCAAGAAGAGATAAATCCCAAAAAGCTTCATTTTACTTTTTGTGAGCAACGAACTTCACGCAGTTTTTTCCTTTCGTGATTCCAAAAAGAGATCACCTACTTTTCGAGGACTTGTTTTCGCCACTACACTTTAACAACGGCGACAGTGACGGCAGCGAAAACGTCACTTTTAAAATGAATTCGCGGTTTTTCAAACATCGTCGCGATTGTTCCAACTCGCTTTAAAGGTCAAACGTCGGTGAAATCTCCTGGAGTTGAATTCATGAAGACCGCACCTTAAGCCCCATCCACACCAACAAAACATGTTTAATTAAACCAGGTTTACCAAAATGAAAATTGCTAACAGAAAGCTGAACCATTGGCTTTGACGTAGAATTCAAGTAAACTTTAACATTTGTGCTAAATCTGTAGTCAACAAAAATCCAAAAGCAGCTTTTACGAAGGAAACAATTTTAAACTGTGTTTAACTATACAGCTTTTAAACGTGTTTAAACCTTGGTGTGAATGGGGCATTAGTTTAGAAGGAGAAAGAAAAACTTCGTCGTCGTGTGTTTACGTCCTCCATAAAACGTCCCATCAGGAAATTTCACGTCCTAGTCGTGCAATGACGGCAAAGAAATGTACCAAAAAGTGTAAGGTACGTGCAGAGTTCTTGTTTGGTTATTAAGCCTGCTACTTTTTTGATGTTCTCGTTGTCGTCGCCGTCATCGTTGCTAAACCTTCCTGTGACGGGTCGGCATTAGGTAACATAGGGTGAAGCGGTCCCGACTGATCGGAATTTTCCGATCGTCCTTGTGACGTCATCGTCCGACTGCTTTCACGAAATAAACAAATATGGCGCTGAAGTGCTTTATTATCCTTTGCATTGTATGATAAATTTGCCGGCGGCCAGCTCTGTTGGGACAACTATTCCTCAGTTTACACACTGAAGGACTGACAAAGCAGATTTTTTTGAGGAGTGGATGAATGTTTACATGCCTTTACCATTTTATCTTTGCCCACCGCTTCACTCGATGTTACTTCTTTGTACTGTTGCAGAGGACACTACATAACATAGGGTGAGGAGGACCCGAGCCCAACTGGATCCAGTCTTCGTTTGGAAAAGTATTCCTCATTAATTATTTGACTCAAAAGCAGTTCTTTCGATGAATACATGAACATATGCTGTTATATGAATTTTCAACACCTGATGAAACTGTTTACATCTTTCACGAAAATATTGTTTAATACTTCTTTGTACTGTTTTTGCACTACATAATAGGGTGAGGGTGACGTGTAGTGGCATTTGCAGAAATAAATCATAAACAACAAGTGATTTTTCGTTGCAGGTCAAATAAAGCGGGATAATGTCAAACACAACGCGTGCGCCTTTTTTGTGTTCTTTGACCGATATTTGGGAAGAGTAGCAATTACCATCCCTTCCCCTACTTGGGCTTGCTTTTGGCTGTTAATTTTTAACTCCCTTCTTCTGAACTGCCTACCCGGGAAAATCTGGCGGGAGATTTGAGTTGTAATTTACCTTTGCCTAGCTCGCGTCTTGATAATGGCAGAAAATTATGATGACTGTGCTCCTTGCGAACAAATTCCCGAAAGAACCTGCTACGTTTCTTCTATGGATCAGGTCGCAAAGCTAATTTCAAGTTTTGAAACGAAAAATACTGTAAAGTTTTCCTGTTACAAGGGTACTGGTAACTTTGGAAATCATGGTGAGTTAATATTTATTAATTTTTGGTTAACTTTTGCCCCCCATAATACAGTTCTGCTGAGTCCTGTCAATTGCTGCAAATGTGGGGATCTAACCTTTGGAATAATAATAATAATTAAAAAAGAAAATCAATGGATTTAGAATCCACAGGATGACACTGAGACACTTCTTACAACAATAACAACACAATCCTTCCTTTAACTTAACATGTTGTGATCCTTGTTTTGAATTATGGAGTTCCTCACATACACAAAACTTCAATTAGATGAATAAAGTGTTAGTGAAAATTAGGAACTTCACTCTAGACTTTACAAATTCAATCCCAGGAGAATGCCCCTTACAACAAATCCACCCCAGCCCCCTCCCCCCCCTTCCCATTGCCATGCCCTGGAGAGGCTGATGAAAGGATCAAATGGTTGCAAAAAAAAGAGGAAAATTTCTGATTAGGTTTACTCAAATTGTTAATGTGGTTGGATTATTTCAGAAGTCTGGATACAACAATTGCATAGTTGTAAATGCAAATGTCACCATAGATGCTATTTGTTGCTGGGTACACACCAGAGACATAATTCCTATTAAATTGCAGTTTGTAGTCTTTCATGATCACATGCATGCCCTTTCTGGTCTTGGTATCATGTCCAAAATTCAAACAATTTCTTTAAATAAAAACAGGCACCAATATAAAGACATCAATGCTTGCAATGTGGTCGATTGATTTTCAAACTATAACACTGTGCCTAGATTACAGGAAAAGAAATCACAGACTTTATTGGGAGGAGCCAAAGGAGGTCCATGGTAAAAAAAATAGAATTCACTGGAGTACCCTTTTACATCCTGGACTGCAAGATCTTGGACTGCCAGCATGGAAAGGATAGAAATGCTGCTCTCAAAAGGAAGAAGCAACAGCAAAGAGAAGAGGTGAGTGTACATACACAGTATTTTATTCACTGCTGGATTAGTAAAACTCATGAACAGAGAAACCATCTCAACTTTACCACCAAAACTGTTTTTATTGTCAAAACAATGGAAATGAATGCCTAATTTACTGACATAAAAGATGCCCAGACACTGTTTTAACCTCCATGTTGCAATAAACATTTATTCCTTTCCCTTCTTTCAAAATGCTGGGCAGAGTTATATGACCACTAAATATATATATTTCTTCTTGTTTTCAGGATGGAGATTTTGTTTTCAAAAAAAAACAGATTCCTTGCACAGCCATCCAAGAAAGCAAACTGTCCAGCAAGGTTGAAATTAAGGGAAGTGGTAGCATTTCCAGATTACAAGGTTTGTCAGTTCAAAAATTGTTCATAACAAAAGCAACCAGTGCTAGTTATAACCACAAGGTGGTTGCTGTGGCTAAGGAGAGCTCCAATTGCAATAATAATAATAATAATAATAATAATAATAATAATAATAATAATAATAATAATAATAATAATAATAATAGTAGGAAAGTGGAAGATGCAAACAGCGATTGTGCCAGCTTTGTTATAGGAGCACTTGACATCATCAAAAAGGGCTGGATAAGTACATTCAGAGGATCCCAGGCTCAATCAACATCACTCAGCTTCAAAATAAATCCTCTTCTGGGAATGGCTGAAATCCAGCAGCCCTATTGTGATTGTCTTTCTTGGAAGCGCAACCACTTCCCATGCAAACATTTCTTTGCCATATTCAAGTACTATCCAGCATGGGGATGGGACAAGTTACCACTCCATTTTGCTAAATATAGATAGGTAAAAAATGAGAGACTATAGGTTATTAAAGGACGAGAGAAACGCGGAACATTTGCAGCCATAGTGTTGACTGCAAGTTGCTTTTGAGCAGGAGTCATCTCAAGATACATGAGATAGGCGTCGCTTTGCCAGTCACCTTGCCGCTGGATAAGTTGGGCGGGAATGTTGCATTTAAAAGCAAAACTAGCACCACCGCGCCTAAAGCTGTGAGGAGAATAGTGGGCCGGAACTAAACCGAGTGCACTAATGGTCTTGGAAAGAAAAGCGCAAAAATGGCGATACGTAAGAGGAAATAAGCGCTGAGGCGTGGGGGAAATGACCGAAAAAAGCGGCGCGTGAGACGGACCGGAGTTGAGCCGCAGATGATGCCTTAAAGCCGTCACGGGACAGAGAGGGGAACCAGGAATGCGGGGCAAGGGGATTGGCAAAGAACGCTGTTGATATTGAATAGTCTTAGAAGCCCGAATATGCAGCGTGGCACCTTGGGAGGTGAAGACTAAATCAGACCGCAAGGGAACTTTGGAAGAAATGCAATTCAGCGCATCAGGCACTAAATTAGATTTACGTAAAAAAGTAAAAAAGGCGACGAGAAATAGCGCCCACATCGCGGCATGTAGAGGCGTGTCTAAGGTAAATAAGGGGTATACTTGAAGCAAGAGCTCCGGCGTAATAGGATGTTTGCGAGTAGGAGCCACACCGAGGTATCGCTTGGTGCCCCGAAGAACTAACTGAAAACGATAATGTGAGTCCCAGACCTTACCAAAACCTAAAAGCTGGTTAAAGTGCTTAAGGCTGCTAAGATGGTTAATGATTGTGCCATAAGCTCGCCCAGACAGGGTAAGATAAGCAACGTAGCGTATAAGAAAGGGAATTTGAATAGGGAAGGGAGGGCAAGAAACCGAACGGCAAAACTTAGTATAAACGCTAACATGAGTCTTCATATTCGGATGAGTAGAATCGGCAAAGGCAAGATCAAAAAGACGCTGGGCAAAAGCATCGAGTGTAGGGATGCTGATGAAGGATCCTGAAACGAAGGAGAAAAGAAGAAAAAAGAAAAAATATATATATATATAAATAAACCTATAGAGGGATATAAGCCATAAATGTACATGAAAGTGACGGAAGAAAGCTATATGTATATACAGATAATGTCAGTCAACATCAAAATAGATAAAGTCGCCGGAGATCTGGTGGAAAACGTAACTGATCCCGAGCTGTGTTGTGAGCTGTGCAAACTGCGCTTGATACGAGGGAATATGCCAACGACTCAAAGCGTCCGCTAACGAGTTATGTTCGCCTGGAAGGTGAACGTGCTTGCCCTATGAAAACGAGCTTATGACTGACCGATCCACGAAGCTCGCGTTACGATAAGCTTACTGACGTCATATGATACGCACCTAATTACCAAAAATCACTAAACGTAATTTATGCTCCACTGGAATGAAAATGCTTGAAAAGTCCAAATCATTTTATACCACAGTATGATCATGCATGCAAATTGGGGCATTTATACCAAGATTTATAATTGCACCAACTATAAAGCAATAAAATATTATCAATATTATCAACAAGATCCAATATCAACATTAAATACATGTACCGGTAATATTCTCTATATAATTTTCTTAGGGTCTTACTTGCAAGAAAGATATTATGACATGTCATGTCATCCTACATGTATTTCACTCTAATTTACCTTATTTTTGATCAAGCAATTAATGAGTGATACTGTATGGAGCAATTAGACGCCAGTCATTACTGATTTGTTTTGGGTGCACATTTAGCATGATTTCTCATCTGTTCAGTAAATACATGTATGAAATTATACTTTTGTTACATTACCCCTATGATGTTATCAAATACCGTAAAAAGTTTAAATTTTTAAACTAGCCACATATGTTAAATACTAAATGCTTTCAATTACCAAAACAATGTTACTAAATTAACTTACATGCATTGTAGTCCACTTCATGGCAACAAGAACCAAGTAAGGTAGGCTATGGGGGAAATGGGGAATGTTTTAAAATTTCGTAGTTCCTGGTAAAGCAAGTTTTCAAGCACTAGCTATAGCTGTTTTAGTGAAATATAGCCTGTAGATAAATCCTTAAAGCTTTCACGCATGATTGTGGTTATTGTTTTATTTCCCATGATTAAAGATAGCAAAATATTGTCCAATAGTTACTATTAACATTACAACAGGGAGGAGGACTAAAGCAAACCTTTCGAGCTTTTACAAAGAAGTCCTCCCCATTAAAAAAATATAAATAAATATATTTTTATAAACTTCAACATAGATTGTTGAAAATTCATGTATTCATCGAAAGAACTGCTTTTGAGTCTCTGAATTTACAAAAAAATTAATGATCAATACTTTACCAAACGAAGACTGGATCCAGTTGGGCTCGGATCCTCCTCACCATATGTTATGTAGTGTCCTCTGCAACAGTACAAAGAAGTAAGCTTAACATCGAGTGAAGCGGTGGGCAAAGATAAAATGGTAAAGGCATGTAAACATTCATCCACTCCTCAAAAAAATCTGCTTTGTCAGTCCTTCAGTGTGTAAACTGAGGAATAGTTGTCCCAACAGGGCTGGCCGCCGGCAAATTTATCATACAATGCAAAGGATAATAAAGCACTTCAGCGCCATATTTGTTTATTTCGTGAAAGCAGTCGGACGATGACGTCACAAGGACGATCGGAAAATTCCGATCAGTCGGGACCGCTTCACCCTATGTTACCTAATGCCGACCCCTATGACGACGGCTATCTCGTTTTCCCGCCAAAATGACACTGATTCACGCGGGAACACTCGTACAGAATCTAAAGGTCTCTAATATTTTTTCTTGCTTTCGCGCGCATAGAACCTGTTGTTTTTATTTTATTTTTTCTCTAGCGACGTAAGTACAAGAGCACAGAATTAATACAAACTCTTTGAAACGCGATCGCGAGGATCAAAACACGTGCATTTCTCAGTGTCTCAGTGCATAGAAACGTTCCTAAAAACCAAGCTTTAGAGCAACACCACGAGACGTCAAGAAAACTGAGCGACAACTGTACTCTGAATTGGGTCGGAAACGTAGCTTGCGCGGAGCGGAGCAGACGCCTTTTCGTTCTTTCCCGCCTCGGCGAAAATTCACACTTGATCTTGCTCACTTGGGTACACTCTCACGTTAAACGGCACAATTTTTAACGTCGACGATTTTTAACGGGGTAACATGCTGTTCGGACTATTTGTGATACAAAAATTCTGTTGCGGCGACTTGTTGGAAGTTTTTGAGGACAGATCAACGAAAAATTTGCAACATGTTGGCGCAGCAGAATGCCGGGCCCCCGGGCATTTGAACTTTTGATGATTGGCTTGTTCAAATTCCCGCCCCGCGAGACCAAAAAGTACGTTCAAATGCCCTATCCTGGCGCGAAATTGGACGATCAAATGCCCCTCCCCAGAAACAAATATTCTTATTGTTGGTATACACTATCTGGAAACTGGTTGATTTACATTCAATCAAAATTTCTTTAAATTCCTTTTTGGTGAGCCAATCGTTCACAAAAGCAACATATAGGTACACACTGGTTGGCACATTAATCGGGGGGGGGGGGGGGGGGACTCTCATATGTAAGGGGCGGTGATGCTTGTCGGAGACCAAAATCCGAAATTTGCACCCCTAAGCGAGACGACGAGCATCCCCGCCCCTCTCATATGAAAGTCCCCCCCCCCCCCGGGAAATTAATATCAACAGCTGACTAAGTCATATCTTCTCCATATTTATCAACGCCAAAGATTGTCGAAGGGTTTTCAAAAACCACAGTTTCGAAGTCTTACAACATTTTACGTATCGTATGCGAGAAACGTAAGCAAGTTGCCGATTTTATTTCCACTAAACAACTCGTATTGTCGGATTGTCGTCCAAAGGCCGATTTAATAGAAGGTACGACATATAAATTGCTATGTTGCGCACGCTACATAACAATTCTACAATTTTTCTACAAAACAATTTTGAAACATTTTTTTACAAACCTGGATTTCGAAAGTGGAGGGAACCGGAAAAAATTGCCGGGACCAATTTTTCAATGTTGTGTAACACTTGGGTAACACTTTATAGTCTCCCACGCAGCTGTTCTTTGTCTCGTCACGCAACGCTTCTCTAGGAGGAGCGTTGCGTGACAAAGAACGGCGCAGCGGTGTGGGAGGTTAGGTAACACTTGGGAAATAGAAAAAGAGCCGGGCACCACCCAGGAGGAGGTGGGAAGCAGGGACGCTTTCCATTAAAATTTATGGTTCAGCCAGTTCAAATTCAATTGGAACGCGCGGATCAAACGAAAATATTCCGGAACGGACGACCTTCGGAGGACTCCACTTTTTTCGTGCCAACCGTTCCAGTTGCATGTAACTCACCAGGAGCTCAAGGCCGATAAATGTAAAGGCAGTGGAACTTCGATTCAACAGGCCTCTATACAAGCAGGGTTCGTACTCTTTTGAGCTTTTGAAATTCCATGACTTTCCATGACCTTTTCCATGACTTCTCCAAGTTTTCCATGACCTAAATTTGACCGTTTTCCTGGAAATCATCTTTCATTTTCGGTATGTTTTTACTATTTTCTTCGCAAAAAAATAAATAAATAAATAAATAAATAACAATTTACTTTGTACTTTTTAATAAACATTATTTTCCATGACCCACACCTACATTCCATGACTTTCCAGGCCTGGAAAATGAAATTCTAAAATTCCATGACTTTCCAGGTATTCTATGACCCGTGCGAACCCTGACTAGTAAAAATCAAAGATTAGGGAGTGCGTTCGATGATCTGGATTCCAGGCTCTCTCTCCTTTGCCAAGTTGGTGATAATGTCATCCGCCCCTGCAAAATCTGCAGGGGATGGCAGATACGCGTCCCAAGATCCATTCATTCACGACAATCAATGTTGTCCCAAATAATCTCGACTCCAATTTGTATAAGTAACGAAGTCCTCGGCATAACGAACTATATTCTCTAGCCCGACGTATAAAAATGTATGGAACAGAACCTTCATATAACGAACCAATTTCTTTAGTCCCTTGGCACTTTGGTAAATCAAGATTCCACAGTACTGCTGTAACATGATCACCCCGTATTACAAGCAAAAGCCAGATCCACCGACAATCGCTCATAAAAAACAAAAACAAAAACAGCTTATGATTATGATCGGCAGGTTAGTAAATTCCAGGCTCTCAGACTATGGAGAACAAGGTAAATGTATAGGTACCTTTGTCAGTGAAAACAGAAAAGAAACGAATGGAACAAGAGTACCGCGAGAAGACTACAATGCTTGTAGTTTCCACCAAATCTTAAGGTCCATGTTAACCCAAGACGCATTGCGCGCCGCACTGATTTTCGCACAGGCAGAAAATCTACAAATTACCTGCTCACGCGTGCTAAAGTAGCAAAGTAAAGTAGACAGAATCCCCTTCCATCGAGCTTAGTTTCGACGTTTATCTTTATTTTTCATGTTTTGAGGCTTAATTTAACGTTTTTTCTTCATTTCTGCCAATATTTAATTATTGAACCTTTTCAAAACAAATAACACGAGCGCAAAAAGCAGTTTGGGTGAACATGGCCCTTTAAGCATCTGGAATGAACAAGCGTGAGGGAAAAACACATACGCAACAAGCTGGTAACAAGTGCACAATTTTATATCTTGGTGATCAGTTCATATTCATATTATATTATTATCATATTATATTTTATTATATCTCTCAGTTAGTACGCACGGTGTGATTGGTCAATTTAGCGGGCCGTATTTCACTGTACGGCCGCTAAATTTGAAAGTTACAACTTTCCCGTGCCCCCGATTAACCTCAGAGATGTAATAAATATCTTGCTTACCTCGTTTTCTCGGGCCGTACTGTAAGTTACGGATCCTCGTTTTTTTTTCCCCTTTGCGCTTGGGCCATAAATCAACGGAAAAAAACGAGGATCCGTAACTTACAGCACGGATCTCGAACACGGTTAGTAAGGAGTATATATTAAGATTTTTATGGAAAAAAATATAAGTATTAAATATTATTATTATTATTATTATTATTATTATCATTATTATTATTATTATTATTATTATTATTATTATTATTAAATAACTCAGTACGATATAGATGTAACTACTTTTCAAGGTTAAAAAAATATTTCTCCCTTTTAAATAAAAAGCAAATCATACTGATTGAAAAGTCTAAGAAAAGTTCATTTCCGACTAGAGTAAGACAACTTTTGCCCATCACGGTCCTACAGTTTTATGCAACTTTTACATCTCCTTTAAGATCAAGAAAGATCATTTACAATTTACAATTACATAAAGTGCAGAAGAGTCGCTACACAAATATTACTTTGAGATCAGCACTTTAACTCGATTAGCTATTTCATGTTTTCTAGTGTTGAAGATAAGCTCGCAAGTGTTACACATTTCCTTGTTTATTCCATTGGTAAACTTGAGGTTTCTTCTTAGCCACAAATCCCTCAGCTGCGTGAGCGACACGTAACATGACATGTTCATTCCACCATGAGCTCATAATCTGCAGGGCGATAGGCAAACCGTGATCGTCATAACCAACAGGCAGGGTCATGCCAGGAATGCCTGTGAAATTACCGAGGCCCATGTACCTGTAATGGGCGACATCTGATGTCAATAGTACTGACAGAAAAACTGGGAATAAATCTCTTAGAGGTTTAGTTTTCAAACTACTATGGCCTGCAAACAAGCTCTCCAACTGGGGTCTGAAGGCAACCGCGAGAAGACTGGGGCGGGGGCGGGAGAAGGTCCCAATCCTCTCGCCGCTCGCGCCCTAGCTTAGTCCTCAGATTGGAGAGCTTGCTGGCAGGCCAAAACTAATAAAAAAGAAACAGCTTTACTGCTCAGTAGCTTTCATTTGAATGGTGACACTTTAAGATTTGAGACACAAACTCACCTTACATAACAAAATGAAAGTACTGCAAATGGGCTTTTGTTTGAATGATTACCCTTTAGGATTTTCTCCAGGAAAAAAATTAGAATCACCGTGCAGTGTAATAAACAGTCGTTTATATCCAAAACCTCAAATTCAAGCGGGTAAAACATCATAATTTGCGCTGTATAGTGCGGCTCGCTTTGCTTTGGTTTTGGTCTACTTCACGCTATGATTGGTCAACGAAACTGCCATCACTTTCTCAACCAATGAGAAGCAAAACCGCAAACCCAATTGTGACCTCCTTGCACGCGCTTTCCCGCGCTTTGTGCGCGTTGCATGTATTTGCTTTGAATTCTGATTGGTCAATGCACTATTTACGTCTGGTGTGATTGGCCAAAGTGATTACTTTCCTTTCCCTGTTACGACACTCTCTTGAAAACCGCTCTCAAAGTACTGCTCAACAACGATACACCACCCGCTATCCTCCCCCTTCTTTTGCTGATTATATAAAGTCTTTCTTAGAATAAGAACACGTATCTTACCTCATTAACTGCACGGTCCTCAACAAATTCCCCTCTCCGCATTCTAAAGAATCTTCAGGAATCTCTGGAACTTTTGTCCCTAGTGCTGAAAGTAAAAGTGAAATGCCGAGGGTGAAATGGGCTATCAGCAGACAGTCAGACGAAAACTGAAAATTGCTTTGACAGGGGTCAATTTTTCTTCTAAGTTAAAACGCAACCATAACGATTATAAGCCCCTCAGTTTATAAGCCCATCTAAAACCCCTCACGAAGTTGTATACGCCCAAGGCTTACAAGCGACAGTTTTACGGTATTTCAATAATTCAAGGTAAAACAAACTGAAGGCATTGAGAATGGTTCAAGAGGTTTGCTCAATCCAGTATTCAGACAAAGAAGAGGAAAATCGCTTTTACCACGGTGAGGTGTGTGTGTGTAACAACGCCGAATATTCCCGACAAAGCTTTTCCAACTTTATCCCCGTTTTAATATCCAAACCTACAAAGAAACCGACAGATACAATTCACACTGGTAACAATTTTACCTGGCGTCAGAATACAATCCACGCCATCTTCAAAAATTGTTTTCAAGAATCCCATCGCCCTTGTGCGTTGTTTCATGGCCTGTTATAAAAAGAAGATACTGAGCAAATATCACATCGGACGTAAGTGCTGGATTCGGCTTAAATGAGGTTACTTGTTTCGTTTTTTTTTTTTTTTTCGCTTGGTCAAACGACTCTCCTGTAAAGGCTAATTTAGTGATTTATCGGTCCAATAGACCATTCTCCAAAATGGCGGCAACATGAACTGAATGAAAAACTGATACCAGCACTGGAAAGGGCACTCTTGCAAAGTTTCAGCATATAAGGTGTAATATCAGCTTAGGAAAATGTAAGATGAAATTTGACAAATTTACAGACGTTTGCATGACTAGGGGTATACGTCATACCCCCAGTCATGCAAACGTCTGTAAATTTTCCATTTTTCATCTTACATTTTCTCAGCTGATATTACACCTAATATGTTGAAACTTTGCAGGGTTACTAAAGTAAAAGTGCTCTTTCTAGTGCTGGTATACGTTTTTAATTTTAACTTATATGAATTTTCGGCCGCCATTTTGGAGAAGGGTCTATTACTAGGTTCAATCCGGTTCATGGGCCAATTCACAAGTTACAATTTCTCGGCTGATTTCTTTTCCCGTTGGTGTAGCGAGGGCTGAAAATCGGACTGATTCAAAAATTCTGCAGCACTGCAACAGAATTCTATAAATCGGGCCGAGTTTCGTCTCCTCACTCATTTTCTTTGTAAAATTGGGCCAAATCGGCCTGATTAATCGATAGTGTAAATTAGGCGCTATCCTCAAAGGTCTTTATAAATTCCCTCTGATATCGAACAACAACAACACTTTTTATCCATTACAGTGTACCATTATACATGTACTGCACATCAACACAAGCACATGAATTTAAGGTAGAACGCTTAACACCGCGAGTTTAAAGTAGCGCCGGTACTGGACATGCTGAATTATCTTCTTTTTCTGCAAGTATTTATCCTTGTCGTTACTGAAATAGCATTCATCATAGAAGGGGGCAAATATGCATATGCGATGTTACTTTGAGTGACTGATATTTTGGTGCGAGATGGAAACTTTCTTTCATAGTGGTAAGTGTTTTATTGTGAAACTAAACGGAATAGAAAAGCACGCGGAACATGCATAAACGCGCCAGGCGCACTTTCCCTTAAGCAAAAAAATAAAATAAATAAATAAATAAATCAGTTTGAAATTCCGGAAACTTTCAAAGCTGTCAAAGCATAGTTAATCAAAGGCAATGGTTATGAAGCCTGACAAACTTCTTTGTTATATGTTTTTGTTAGTGTGATGGCGTGGAGGGCCTGGACGCGTGGAGTGGCGGGAACATTATGTATTCACAATATATATTCTCACGTTTTGCACTATGTAGATTAGTATAGAGAACGGTAAATCGAAGAGGGTGAGGAGAAAGTTGTTACAAGACCAGCTAACGTTAGTTGAAGCTCTTAAATACGCCAGAGGCCTCGAAAGCGCCGATCAACACGCTACGAAAGTAGAGAGTCAAGCGCCAAATGATGTTACCGTCAAGCAAGAAGTCGATAAAATCACAGCGGACAGAAGTAAGGAAAAATCGTGCTTTAACTGCGGGAAACATTGGCCGCACCAAGGTGGACCAAGAAAATGCCCGGCTTTTGGAAAGCAGTGTACACGATGCGGGAGAAGAAACCATTTTGCGAAATGGTGTAAAAGCAAGCAAGAAGTTAAGGCCACAAGGGACCTAGGGCAAGCAGGCGAGCAAAGATCTGACACGTCGTCTGACAGCAGTGACGAAGGGTCCACTTGCATGCTGCAAGAGGTAAACCCTATGGGACCATCAGACAATAGGCCCCTAAAGAAAGTGCTAATTAGTGGCGTTGACGTCATGGTACTACCTGACAGCGGTGCTACGGTCAACGCTATGGATGAGTCAACGTTCAAAAAATTCGGCCTGAACAAAAAAGTAAAGATCAGAAAATCAAGATGCCAAATAAAGCCGTACGGGGCTGCTTCAGAGGCAAACACGCTACCGGTGCTGGGTTGTTTTGAAGCGCTTACGGAATCTAAGACGAAAATGAAAGTGGTCACGTGGCAGCTAATAAAAGGAGATACCCAGACCGCACCGTTGCTTAGTATCATAGACGGAAGAGACCTTGGAATGATTCGGGTCACCAATACGATTGCAAAGGAAAGCAATCAATCTGAAGAAACCGACAGTGTAAAAGAAATCTTAGAGGAATTCAAGGACCGGTTCCAAGGAATTGGAAAGCTAAAGGGAATTCTGGTCGATTTGAATGTAGACCCCGACTTTAAGCCGGTCGCACAGCCACCACGCCGACAACCGTTCAGCCTACGTCAAAAGATGGAAGATGAAATACAACATCTCATTGACCAAGACATCATTGAAAAGGTCAGCGAGCCAACGGGATGGGTGTCACCACCTGTGGTTACCCCCAAGAAGGATCAGAGCCAAATACGCCTGAAGGTGGACATGCGCGTGGCAAATCAAGCAATACCCCGCAGACACACCCAGCACCCCACGATTGACGACGTGGTCAATGAACTTAGCGGATCAACTGTGTTTTCGCACCTGGATATGAGCAAGGGATACCACCAACTGGAGCTTGATTTGAGCTCGAGGAACATTACGACATTTTCGACTCACATTGGCTTGTACAGATATAAGAGGCTGAACTATGGTACAAGATCAGCAGCAGAGATATTTCAAGAGACGATCAGGGAGGAATTGACTCACGACCTAAATGGAGTCTAACATTATTGATGACATCATTGTACATGGGCGTGACACAAAAGAACACGATGCAAACCTGAAAGCGCTCCTTGAGAAGAGTCGCGAAAAGAATGTGACATTCAACAAAGCGAAATGTGAATTTAACAAAGATCGCGTGGTTTACTATGGCTTGATGTTCTCGAAAGATGGAGTATCGCCAGATCCGTGCAAGGTGAAAGCCATTAAGTCGGCGGAACGCCCTAGAAATGCCACGGAACTTAACTCATTTCTCTGCACAGTCAGATATAGTTCACGATTCATGGAAGCCAGCCGGTATCAGAGGGCTGCCTGCAAACTCGGTGAACTAGTTACGGGAAAATTCGAGTGGAAGCAAGAACACTCTGAAGCATTCGAGGAACTTAAGGACATGCTTAGTAGCGATACGGTCCAAGCATACTTTGATTCCCAGGCGGAACACGAGCTACACATCGATGGATGCCCTGTGGGGCTGGCCGCAACCCTCACGCAAAACCGGGGAAGCAGTGTTGGCGAGTCGTGAAGTCACAGACCCGGAGAAACGGTACAGCCAGATCGAGTTAGAAGCTTTGGCCGGTGATTTCGGTTGCAAGAAATTTCATCTGTTCCTGTACGGGAGACCCTTTAAGATTGTGACAGACCACAAACCTCCGGAAAGTGTGTTCAACAAACCCACCCACACGACCTCGATTCGTGTCCAAAGGATCGTCAACCGTATGATGGACTATGACTTCGTGGTCGAGTACCGCCCGGGAAAGGAAAACATATCTGACTACACTTCACGGCACCCGGTGTCACTCCTCGAGTGTTCCAAGTTCGAAATGAGAACGACTAAGGAGGTACGCCATTATGTAAATTACGTTGTGACGTGCAACACGCCCAAAGCTGTCACCAGAGACCAAGTGAAGGAAGCTACTGATGAAGACCCGGCACTAGTTGAATTGAAGAAGTGTATCAACCAAGGCTGGATAGACACAAAGGTTTCAAGCATACAGGGATACAGGCACGTTTTCCATGAACTCACCATAGTAGACGGGATGGTCTTGAGAGGGGATAGGATTGTCGTGCCGGCAAAACTTAGACAGAGGATGGTAGAGATAGCACATGAGGGGCATCAAGGGCTTGTACGGACAAAACAGCTCCTGAGAGAACATGTATGGTTTCCGCGAATGGACTCCCAATGTGACATGTTTGTGTCCACTTGCATCGCCTGCCAATCTAACACACCCCAAACACATCGCGAGCCACTGAAGATGACTGAACTACCTGGGGGACCGTGGGATAAGGTCAGCGTGGATTTTTGCGGGCCTATGGCTAATGGAGACCTCGCCCTCGTATTCTACTGCCAATATTCCAGATACCCAGTGGTCGAATTTGTGGGATCCACTAGTGAAAAGGCAACCATCCCGGTGTTCAAGAGGGTGTTGACACATATGGAGAACCAGAGGAGATCAAATCGGATAACGGTCCACCTTTCAACAGCCATAAATTTGAAGAATTCTCACAAGAAGAAGGGTTCAAGCACCGGAAAGTCACACCAGAGTGGGCAGAAGCCAACGGCGACGTCGAAAGGTTTATGCAGAGAATAAAGAAGACTGCACGGATTGCTGCATTGGAAGGCAAACCGGTGAGGGATGAAGTGCGCAGGGGAGTCAGAGCATACAGAGCAACTGAACATGCAACCACCGGAGTCAGCCCGAACAAACTCATGTTCGGAAGGGAACTACGGGGAAAATTCCCAGAGGTCAAGCGACAACCTAAACATCCGGACGACATGGTGATCCGCCACAACGACAAAAAACGGAAACTGAAAATGAAGCAGTACGCGGATAAGAGAAGACACACAGCTGTGATGAAAATCAAAGTCGGAGACACGGTATTGTGCAAACAAGAACGGAAACACAGCTTAACGCCCCTGTATGACCCGGACCCGATGGTGGTTATTGGTGTCAAGGGAAGCATGATCACAGCTAAGAACGATGTGAAAATTCGTACCAGGAACTACGCGGATTGGAAGCTGCTTAAGAACGGGTGTAGAGAATCGGTTCAGTGTGACGACTCCGACAGTGAAGACGCATTTGAGCCGGACGCTGTTACCGTGGATAGAGCAGGTTCGGAGCAGCCCGGTACAGACCGCGGTGAAAACGCGGTGCCAACGGATAGAATACGCGAACCTCAGCATGGACAACAGCAGCCCAGATCCCATCCTCGATCAGACCGTGATAGTGACCGTGAGCAAAGACATGTAGCCCATGACAGGCCCAGGAGGAAAATAACGTCTACAAAGGACACTAGATACAAAAACTTTGTCTGTGAATAACAATATTTATTCGTTTATTTTGTTGTATTTTGCACCACATAGACTAATGCACCCTTGAACTTTATCCGCAAATGGGGGAGAGATGTGATGGCGTGGAGGGCCTGAACGCGTGGAGTGGCGGGAACATTATGTATTCACAATATATATTCTCACGTTTTGCACTAGGTAGATTAGTATAAGCGGAACGCCGAACGGGCATTAACGGTTGCCCATGATTAAGCGTGTAATATGACTAAAGGACATTAAAGTTAGCATTTTTGGCTTTGACCGTGCACAAACCACAATAGATTTTGAAATATGTTGGAACAACTGACCAATAGAAACGTTCGTGTTAAGATATTCAACTGAAGTGTGAACGTTAAAACAAAGGATTGTGCAAGGCCGCAGCCCTTCCAACATAAATTCCAGCACCCTTGTTTTCATGGCAAGGTTTCATAACCCGTCCCTCAATTAACTATGATCAAAAGTATGGTATGGTTTCTTTTCCATTCGTTCCAAACTTGTAATCTCATTGGTAGATTAAGAAAAAACTGGCGTGATGGCGCAAGAAGACAACAAAATGCAAACGACAATTTGTACAAAAATAGAACCTGATGGTTAATTTCCGTTCTGACCGGTTGAAACGGAAAAAAGTGAAATTACCTCCGAAGGTTGTCAGTTTTTGTCAGGGATATTTCCCTTTGATCAGCGCGTTCCATATGTTTTTCAACCGGTAGAATCGAAAATTTTGGCAGAATGGGAAGCGTCCCGGAAGTCGTCCGGTTTGTTCCGGCAAATTCCCGGTTGATCTTTCGTTAAATTTGCATTGTAACTGGTCGAACCGGAAACTTTAGCCAAGTGGTAAGCATCGAATTGGATTCGTGTCAGTGTGAGAGTGTAAGATGTAATTGAACACAGACACACAAGAGGGAACTCGCACAAGTATCTGTTTCTGTCTCACGGTACAAATTTAGCCCTGGTGACCTAAGGGATGATCCAACCTCTTGTGGGGCAATTTTGGTCACAATTTGAGACAAAACGACCCAAATCAAAGACCATTTCAGCCCACTCTTCGACTCACTTTAGCTGCTGGGTCCATTTTATACCTTAAAATCAGAACTATTTTGGCCTGTATTTAGGAGAAAAGAGATTTTCACACAAGCTCCCCACGAGTTTCCCAGAAACTGCAGTGGTTAGAGCATCCGGCCGGTGAACGGCGGAAGGTCGCAAGGACTCAGACTTTTTTTTAAAATTTTTCTCACGCTTGTGACATGTTAATACATAATCTTTCTCGAGAGAATTAATGTTTATTACTTAATTGTCCTAACCCAGTGAGGGGCTTTTCAGGAATAATGAATCCAACGAATCAGAATCAAATATTTCCAATAGAACATAACATCGTTGAGAATCCAAGCTGCAGGGCAGGAGGCATTTGCTTTTTTGCAAGCAAGGCCAAGGACTTGAACTCGGAGCTACCGAGAATCAACTTCACTCACGAAAAGTTAATCAGTATTTACTATCGAAGCAAATTTAACGTCTAAGCCAGTCGAATTCTTCTAATTTTTTGTTATTATTATTATTATCATCATCATCATCATCATTATTATTACTATTATTTCAACAATAAGTATATGTGCAGTGTGTTTGTCGTGTGTGAGTGTGTGTGCTGAGTATGTATGTAGATGTCTACATTTAAAATGTAACTAAACAAGACTAGTGACTAACTAGAAATTAAAAAAACTATATGGCTAACTTAGCTAATAGGTACTAGGCATTTCCACCTTACATATTTATATTTAGTTAGTCTTATTAATACCTATAAAACTGTATATTAACTAAATATACATATATAATATTAATATCATGTTTTAAGGAAATTTTTGCACATTAAGCTCAGACCGAGACTCGAAACCGAGACCGGCTCCGGCCACGCTGCCTTCCTCCTTTACAATTTCATTCAAACCAATAAAGGAAAACCTTACCTGGATATAGTCTCGCGCAGAAACTATCCGTCCCATGCCCAGATTAGAAACTGATTCAGGGTTCTGAGAATCATTAAAACAAAGGTAAGCGCTTCAGTCTTCCAACAACAACAAAAACTAGGCGGAGTAATTGAAAATTCAAATTGGCAGATACTTTCGTGGTTAACTAACCAAAATTCAAAAACAGAGACATCGTTTGCTAAGTATAACAGCAAAAACAGGAAAACTTTATTGTAAAAATAGGACATTTCCGAGTTGCTTCTAACCTCATTATGAAAGCGAGGCTAAGAGTATTGTTTTTATTATGAAAATTAGTTTTCATTCATATGCAAACAAATTAATTTTGCGGTAAGCCTCGCTTTCGTAATGAGGTTCAAAGCAAATCGCAAATGGCCTATTACAATCAACCGCAGTAGCTGTTTGTCGTGATGCTTCAGTTTAATAGACAAAGGTCATGCAACGAAAAAAAAAAACAACAGCAACAAACAAACAAAAAAAAAATCATAGGTGTTCTAAGCCTCTTTCGTTAACAACCTGACCAACTTTTACGAACCTTTTTTTCCTGCCAAGCTTTACGTAATATATCAAACACGAGACACAGTGTTTCATCACATATCAAACACCGAGAAGAGAGTTGAAAAAACGACGCATAGCGGAGTATTTTTGACGAACTTCAAGGTTTTTGATGTTGTGATGAAACACTGTGACGAGTGTTTGATATAACTTCTCAAACAAACTGATTTTGAAGGGAAATTAAGGATGCAAAAACTAGGAGTTTTTCATTAGATATCCAAACACGTCACGGTGCATGATTTCCTTTGCCTTTGGCTTTTGAATTATTAATGAGTTTGAGAAAGCTTTGTCAAATTACTGAAAACCCGCGAACTGCTCTTCAAAAAAAAACTGGCCTGCGGATACAGTGGCTTCTTCTCGCTCCCGGCCGCTAGGGGGACAGGGAACAAAGAAAGAAATAAAGACATTTACCATTTCACTGTGATATTTATGATATTCCTCCTCCATGGCGGTGGCCATTTCTGAAACGATGGTGATACCATGAGCCGTGAAAGTCTCCTGCAAGCGCAAGTAAAATAAAAAAAAAAAAAACAAATCACAAATCTTCACAAGGGCCTGTGTAGGTTCACCCCACTCTCCGTAGCGGAAGAGGGGGGGGGGGGGGGGGAGAGGGGAGACTGAAGAAAGTTTCATACGGGGATGCTCCGTCCCGTAGTCCAAACCCTTACCCTTTTACATATCCTTTTTAACAGGTAACCCTTTGACATACCTACTGCAGAAAAACTGGATCTCTTTTAGGTTGGTCCGTTCGAGATATTTTAAAAGGCCCTTTTGAAAATTTAAATAACAGATTTTCCTACCCTTCACGCCCATACTTCAGCTCGTGAAGCCCCACCCTTTCATATACCTCCAGCCTGAAAATGTACCACTTTCGGGCGGAGCCTCCCGTATAGTCCTGTATGGTGGACTCTGCTTTTCAATGGCTGTGCTGATATATCACTGAAGTTAACCTTTCTAAGGGCGATGTTTAGGACTTTTATAGTATCATGTCATTGATTTGTTGGTTTGAGGTTTGCGAGAGCGGTTTTATAATCTTGAAGTTTGTCTTAGCCACACGGAAGCTTACAAAGAATAAAAGTTATTCATTTCAGTTTGCAGTCTGAAAGAATAATCGAGTGAGTCGAACTTCTAGTTTGTAAAAGTGCAAATTTCAAATCGCTCGAAGATATAAGGTAAAGTTGCACCATGAACCACAAGGTGCCCACACGGCCGGAGCTGAATGGGGTTTCTGTAGCATGGACTGAACTAGGAGTATTGCTACTTCCCCCTGTCTCACCCCTGGATGGGATGTTAATCTATCGCAGGGTTACCTACAACAGTATGTCGCCAATACCCATTTATACACCTGGGGGAAGAGAGACAATGTGGGGCAAAGTTTCTTGTCTGAGGAAACAACACAGCAAAGACGAGACCAAGCTAGCCTCGAACTGATGACCGCCCAATCGAAAGTCCAAATTCCAATGAGTTAACCACCATGCGCGCCTCTACCACTTTGACGGTATTCCGAAAAAGTCACAAGAAAAAGGAGCGACCTGCACCGTTTGCAACGTCTTACATGGTTGGTCGACAGAACAAAAGAAAGAACAATAAAACAATGCCCCCAGCCCCCCAAAAAAACAATGCAACCGCCGGTTACCAGGGTCAAGTGCAGGTCTGCTGAAGAAAAACTCTCCCATCACCAGAAATTCGGGACAAGATGACATTAAACACATCAATGGCGCCGAAACAACAAAAGGAATGTATGGGAAAATATGATTTTTCGAAACTAAATATTTTCAGCTAACACATTTTCATACTGTGTAGCTCGAAATGTCCTTTCAATTGACTAACTCACAAATTAATGTAAACGATAAGTGCTGAATTCACGACCTACCTACCTCCCGAGGTTTGCGACTCTGCAGCCAATTTTTGCTCCATTTTCCGATACATTCCTTCAAAAATTGCTTCAACCGTCTCCCAAAACTCGCTAATTTGGAGAAGAACCCTTTGGGTTTGTTAGGCGATGTTTGAAATGATTTCTTTTAAACAAAAAGTTCTTTCTTAGCCAAAGTAGAGCCTACATGACTTCTTATCACATTGGAACTTTTGGTTAGCTTTAAACAGAGAAAAAACGAAAGCATTTCAAACATCACTTAACAGTTGGTTCTGTGTTTAGGCTAAAGTCATAAGATTGTTGGGCAAATTTGGGCCCTGAAATCTTAAAGTAAACATGGAAATATTTCTGACATAAGAACCAGTCTGTTTGCAAGCCAAATTGGAGCAAATTCAGAGACACTTGAATGCCAAGGCCAAATCATCACTTATGTTGGTTTTGCACCGGACCCATCAATTGTTACTTGCAATTTTCTTATCTAGATAAACTGGGCGTGCGACAAGAACTATTAGAATGTAAATGAAGCGGCCGGGTTTACCTAAAATCCGGAAAGTCCCAAATAACGACGTCAAAGTGAATAATAGCGACACACGCAATTTGAATTCACACTTAGATTGACGGAAAAAAACCGTACAACAAACGTTTTGTGTTTCGCGTGCAAGGTTGTGGGACCTTCAAACATAGTAGTTTGTTTTAGACTTGCGACGCCGAACATCCAAGTCAGTTGTATCAGTTAAAACATTTGCAAAATGTTAGTACAAAAAGTGTTTCGTACCATTAACTCCGGGATTTGAATTGCTACAACAGAAGCTCCAAGATCCTCCAAATACTTAACAACTGTTAAGACAAAAACGTTGGTAAACAATCATCAAGTTTCCTCCCAGAATGAACTACCCTGTGAGCAAAGATCTAGATCAAAGGAATCCGTGCTCCCAGGGTAACAATGAATGTGATAGCATAGTTAATAAAAGGCAATGGTTATGAAGCCTGTCAAATTTCTTTGTTATATGTTTTTGTTAGCATTTTTGGCCTTGACCGTGCACAGACGACAATAGATTTTGAAATGTGTTGGAGCAACTGACCAATAGAAACGTTCGTGTTGAGATATTCAACTGCGTCGTGGCCCTTCCAACATAAATTGCAGCACCATTATTTTCATGATAAAGTTTCATAACCAGTCCCTCAATTAACTATGGTGATAGTCAATTGCTAAATAACCTTAAAAAAATATAAATTAATTAATAAACAACCCTCAGGCACCGATATCAACCAGCACATTCTCCTCACTCTTCTCATATATTTCCTATGACGCTAGTTGGGAGAATTTGTATAAACATCAAGACATTTTCTCTTTGTTGATCATTTTGTTTATTCTCCCAGCCTGTATTTTTGATGTAGTGATATTATAAGGAGAAATTAGATTCTGATCACTATTGGGTTAATAACTTTTGTTTGAATAGATCTCGCTATACTTAAAAAAAATCTTATGCTAAAATTCGTCATTATGGAAAAAAGGGCAGCTGCCTCGAGCAGACGAACATAGGAAATGGGGAAAGCATTGCACAAAACGCATTTTTTTATACAGCAAGCAAAACGTGAAGTCTGATGTCAAACAATTTTCGTAAAAAAAAACAACAACAACAACAAATTTGAGTTATAAATTGGAAAACTTGAGATGCTAGGTAAAAGATTATTCTCTTGAAATCGAAAGGATATAACTGAGATGAAAAAGGTGCAGTAGTGTTAATTTTCGATTCTTTCCATGCTCCTTTACGAAAAAAGTTTTTTGGCAATAAAGGTGAAATTAACCATGCCTTAATTTTTGTAATCTATTTGTCTGTGAAACCCAGCCAAAGTCTACAGAAGAATTTTAAGAGAAATGTATGGAAAACTCACTTTTAGCCTAGCTCTGCAAGTTTTGCCAGAAAGAAATAGTTTCCTGGTACCTTAATTTTAAAATTCATAATTTTCTGGGATGTCAAGTTTCACAAAAATTGCCTGTAACTGGGTTTATATTTCCCTCATTCGAACACTGTATTTCATGCCCAGTATTTGTTGCAAAGTGAAGATTTTTTATCGCAAAAAGGTTTATGGTCACAGAAGGATTTAGGTGTACAAATCTACAGTTTATATTTCCGTTACTGAATTGTATTAAGATGCAGCACCTTTTTCACATTGCTGATGATACTCTGGATCACTATCCTACAACATAAAATTTCAACAATTAGAAAACACAGCATTTACTCACCATTGAATGAGTGCAATATCAGAGAGATTAAGAATTACTTTTCCGCCAAACGGCAGAAGAGACCACGTGACCATGTTTATCCTACATTTGCCGCTCGCTGTTTTCAGTTTCTCAGTAAAATTGAGTAGTTTAGCATCAAAGGCCAGGATTATTATACACTATTCTCATTTATGCGCTTATTTTTTCAATAAACTGACAAAAACGCGAATCTCACATTTGCCGTAAACGCGATTCCTACTTCTCTCTATTGACTGCTTTTTAAACTGCGCATTTTTAAGTATTTTTCTCATAGAAGAAGAGTAATTTTTCTCAGTTGCCTGTCGAATATAAATACGGAGATGCATAAACCTGGCACTAGACGAATAAAACTATCAAGAAAGAGAGAGCACAACAATATTAGCATGGCGGGAAAATCTTTGAAAGAGTTTCAACTCAACAAAATGACAAGTGTTCTTCGTGTTTTGAGTCTACTAAGTAAGTAGAAACCGACTCAAAAGAAAGCGATTTAACCCGTTAGATCAGTCTCAGATCAGTTTATCTTGCTGTAATATGATCTGTGAGAACAGGGCCTAAAATGTGGCCAAGAAAATGGAAATATACGAGATGAAAGTTTTGTCGCCAGGTAACAGTTCTTCAGTCTTTAGTTCGTCTGTTTTACGCGTCTTTCGTTTACCTTGGTTCCTTTAATATTCATCCCAGACAAATTATGCCGTCTTTTAAGTCAAATATTGACATTGTCAACAATGCGAGCTACATCTGCATTGCTGTCGACAGTTAATTTTACATTAGCAGCGTATAAATGCAGGACTGTTCATTTTAATATACCTTAAAGTACTTCCAGTCTATTCCAAGAGTTATGCCATCCAGAGATGCGATGTCATCAAATCCATCAAGAGTCACGTCTGGTTGGCAGAGAGCTGAGCAGAACAAAACTGTATTACTAACTGCCATGCTAAAATTAATGTATTTTCCGCTTGTCAAGGTTGTGTTTTTTTTTTCCTAACTTCCTCATGGTTGCAATTGGGAGAATTTGTTTAAACATCAAGACATTTTACCTTGAGTGGTCATTTCCTTTATTCTCATAACTTGCATGTTTCATCAAGTAGTGATGTTGTAAAGAGAAATTATTCAATTTTAAAGAGTTAAGCGGCTTTTGAAAAACCCGTCGCGATCACAAAAGTTAAGCTAAGCAGATAACTTTGCCAATATCCGTAATACAGAAATCATTTTAAAAAACCTTGACACACAGACTCACTTTTTGGGTCATTGCTGTCTTTCCCCGCTATGTATCCTGCCGTACAAGAAAGTGAAAAATAGTTACAAAAAAAGGTTACAAAATGTCTTACCTACCACTTACAACACAGTTTTGCTTTTTAAATGTGTAGTGTATGTTTTCAGCTTCACCTCTGATGAGGAAAGCTCAATTGCCTGTTTGGATTCGAGAGAAGAAACCGATACTAAACACGCAGTCTAATTCTATCCCTGCGAAACTATTTGTTTAACCTCTTAGCTTATTTACTGTCACAGTTATCACGCTTCATTGTACTGAACATTGTAAAGGACAATTATTTAAGGTTACCCTATACCTTCAGAGGTGTCTTCAGAGGTGTCTCGCGTCCAAGCGATGTTGCGCGTCCGGTTTAAAGCTTATAGAGCTGGCTATCAAACTAAACCAAGAATTTAAAAAAAAATAAATTGCCGAATTTTTAGCGCTGTTTTCTCGAATCAATTTTTTTCACTTGGAGGAGCCACTTCAAAGACGTAAAACTCAAAAGGAATTTGTTGGTTTGCCTTCAAATTTGGACAGTAGCTAGTTTAACATATAAACAACAAAAACGTGTCTACGAATTTTTTCTTTCGCAATATTTTTTCTCCGCGAGCGATTTTTGTACGATCACTCCACATTTTTTTCATCCTATTTCCAAAATATTCTATAACTTTTCATTGCGATTGAATTTGGCAAAACGCAGACACCTTTTTTTAGCGCTTTGGGTCCGGAAACTGAGGAGCAAATTAAACTAGCGAAAAACAAAATTCGCTTTGACTTGTAGCTTCATTTTATTTCAAAATTCTTGGTATAGTTTGATAGTCAGCTCTATAAGCTTTAATTTGATATAGGGGTTTAGATATCTACAGTTTAAACTGAACGCGCTACATGGCTTAAACGCGAGACACCTCTGAAGGTATAGGGTAACCTTAAGCACTTACCATTGTTAGTATTCCTTAATTTTATTCTATTTACGCTAGAAAGTCTTTGTCAACTTCATGTATACAGTAGTTTATCAACCATTATTTTTAAGCTTGAGAATGATGCCATGATGAGATCGAAACATCGCGCAACTTTTACACTTTTTTCATCGTTAATTGTACCATGCTCCTTGCCACTTCACGCTAGACTAATGTTGCACCAATTAATTATGGCCGATATAACCCTGTTCAAATTGGGCATGGATTATACCATACATTAACTACACGCTTCAAGCTAAACATTGAACAATTAACTTTTAAGAGACCTGCAATCCAGTACCTACCATACACTAGAGCGACATCCCTCACGCTAGCACAAAGTGGACCTGGTGACGTCAACGAGTGAACAAAATGTAATGTAAGAGTACGTAGTTTTAATTCAGACGGTCGATAGCAACACGTGACTCGTTGTTTCCGTGGTTTCCTTCGATTGGCAGTTGTTACCGGTTACATTATTTTTCAAGCCTGTACATGTTTTCCCGCGCTTAGCACCGGACCGGTTTCATGCTTTCTCACGCTTGGCATCGGTTGCATGTTTTCCCGCCTTTGACACAATGCATTTCAGATTGCTTTTTTGTTATATTAGCTCAAATTCACCGGAGTTTTTGCATGTGCATGGTCTTGAATTCCTTCAGAAAACGGATTATAACGTTGCTTCATTGTTTTATCCGCTGTTTTACGCTACGTTTCTGCAAACGAAGCGCAAAGCAGTGGATTAAAATATTTGAGCGATGTTTTCTGAAGGATTTGAAAGCCACATTCAGTAAACTTCAGTGAATCCAAGCTAAAACAACAAAAAGCGATGTGAAACGCATTTAGGTCAGTTATGCTCTCAGTCCTTTGCGGTTTCATTATATTGGAGTGGCCCAGCAGTTTTTGGAAAACCATATTTTCGAGCACCAAATGGACATTGGATTCATACAGTAAACCGGCCAACTCACCAGTGCAACTGACAGTGTGTGCAAGAGGTACTTCTCCACTTGTACTTACACGACCACATGACGCTAAATGCAGGAGAAAGAATTAACAGTTAGATTATTCATTAAATCTGATTCTCTAGAAGACACACCAATGTTTGAATGTAATCATGTAGTCATGTCTACAGTGCACATGAACATTTGCAGACATAATAAGCACTCTATAAAATTAAATTATTGTTGTTGTTATTTATTACTACTATTATGTCTATTTTATTGAATAACTTTTCAGTTTACAATTTGTTCTGAAACCTGCTGCGGACAGTGTCTAGGCAACAGTTCCTGGACTGGGAAATTATTATTATTATGCGCAGTAAAACTATCTGTATGCACAGTATAAGAAGCACCACAGGGCGCGTAGCGTAACCTGTGAGCCAAGCGAAACTTAAAATAGCACGTGAATAAATCAGTAAAATATATATACATGTATAAAAAATATAAAATATATAAAAAATATATAAAAGCCAAAGTCTAAAAATATAAAATATTATATAATATAAAATAATAATAATATTATTATTATTATTATTATTATTATTATTGTTTTGATCAAATTTATATATCTTTCAAGTACACTGACATCACAATTTATGGATAGCATAAAGATACTTGCATATACCTTTAATTCCCACAATTCCACACACCGCAGCTGGAATACGTATAGATCCTCCCCCATCTGTACCTAATGCTACTGGACACAGGCCTGGGAAAGTCAGGATTAATATTGTATTAAGCTCTCATTACTTCAAGTAAAACGTATAACACAAATAAACATACAAGCTGGACACCATGAGCAGGCAATGGTACCTACCTACCATATGGCACAAGATTTTTCACAGGTACTTCTATAATTTTTGTTACGTCTCGTGTGAAATCACCAAATATTGAAAATAACTTGCCATGAAAAATTGTTCACACTATTCTGTTTTCTTCAAAAATATATCCACCAAAACTTCTCCAGAAGTTATTATTACTTCAGACCGACTGTGAGGACAAGTGACCTTTACCTGTATAATATTAATTTTGACAACCTACAGAACAGTTGATGTAAATCCGAGTGGTTTGTTATTTTGTCAACTTGCTGAGCACACAGTATCAAAAAAATTAGTTTTCATGCTGAAAACATCAGTATCGTCAACTAGCCAAACTAGGATTAGTTTGCTCAAAAACATAAAAGATATTAAATTGAACTCCGACAAAAAAATTTATCCACATCATATGGTTGGTAGCCCTGAATTCTGAATGTCAGCTCCGATCCTAAAGGTTGTACAGTACACTGTATTCAACACTAAGTTTTGTTCCAGTGATAAAATGTGCTAGTCAGCCTAAATCAGCAGCATTGATATAATACTAACTAACAATAATAGTATTGCAAGGAAATTTAGTGGTCTGTAAACTTTATTGTTTTCTTTTGAGCATCAGACTACCGGTAATAAATTTCAAACTTTAAAAACTCAATGTTTTTTTTAAACTGTACAAAATTTAACTTATACATACATGTTTAATTAATCAAACTAAAGACTTAAAATAATGTTTAACAAAGCCTTCTACAGGAAAATTATCCCAAACTGATAACCCAGGGGTAAGTAAGACGTGTCCCTTTCTCAGTTTACTAGCCCACTCTGAGGGTACATTTGTACTGGTCTTGGCCAAGTACAGTGTTCATGCAAGCTTTATTGTCAAGCACTGCAAGCTGTTCTCCTGATCAACCTTGTAGTTTTGTATTTTCATGTTAATAGCACACCCTCATGACAGTTAGTTAGGAGAATTAGTATTTTAGTCATCTCATTTACCTGCCGCTACTGCTGCCGCTGACCCACTTGAGCTTCCACCAGTGTAATAATTCACATTGTATGGATTCCTTGGAGTCCCATGGAGCCTGTTTACATAATATATTTACAAGGAGGGTGAACAATCAAAAGTTTAAAATTTCCTGGAATATTATGTAAACTATAGGCATAACTATTTAACCCACCAACCCATAAATTACTTCAACCATGGTTTACCATCTAAACCACTAGAGCTGTCGAGTAGTACGATAAAGTTGTTGTTGTTGTTGTTGCTGTTGCTAGTAGCTGCATGCTCATGATTAAGATTGGAGGTAACTTGATTCTCCTGTGTAAAATGATTACTAAACTTTCCTGCTTAAATTATATTCACAATTTTTAAACCATGACTTAACAAGGTGTCATACTCAGGTAATATACAATATTATGTTCAAGTTACCTATTTGGATTATTTCCAGTAGTACCAATTCCTAGCTCATGCATGTTTGATATGCCAATGATTATTGCGCCTCCATCTCTCAGTTTTTTCACGATCGTGGCATCTTCTGTGGCAGGTGTGCTGCCCATAAATGTTGTACCACAACGAGTACGATACGGCACCTTAAAAATGGTAAAGAAATCACTACAATACCTGTAAAGTAGCAATTATATATGCAGCTGAACCAGAAAACATCCATGAGTGCCCAGATTAATGAAGTGTCAGCAGGTATATTTTAGTAACAAATACACCTATGTTGCAAGTGAATTCAGTGTTAATATTTAGGACAAAGACATTGTCCAAAAAACCAAGCTCTCTACATTATGCAGTGTACATAAATCTGGGTTTGACTTCATTAGAAAGTATATATAATGGTTGTAAATCAAATTCATTATTTTGGCAGTTTATAAAAATAATTTAATGGTGTAGTACTTTAGTGGAGAGTCAAGAGTCTGGACTTGAGGACAACAGAGATGGGAAACTGCATGAAGATTCACAAATGGTACAGGACTTCAACTGACAGTGGAGAGTCTGGACTGGAGGGATGTGACATTCTCGACTCTCCACTAATATTAAAAGTACATGTAATATACCATGAAAGATTATATATTGCTAAAAATATAGACTATTATACTATTAATGACTTCATGTACTTGAAGGATTTTCAGACTAGTATAGGAAAAAAAAGCATATAAAAGACCGCTCATCACCATAGCAACTAACCACATCAAACTCTTCCTTCACAGCAACAGGGACCCCATCCATGAAAGACAAGGGATTACCTTCTGCATATCGCTTGGTGGAAGCTGCTGCCATCTGAAGATAAAAGACCGCACTGTGCTATAATAAGCTAAGTAGTTAACCATTAATTTATGCCCCAATATTGGCATGCATATTCTTATGCCTAAAAATGTAAATATATATTAAGGACCTTTTAAGACAATTCATTATTGATGTAAAGAAGAAGTGTAATACATTAACATCCTTATCGTTTGATTACCCCATATTTTAAAAGCTTATAAAACTTGCAACCAATTTTTGTCTTGAGAATGATAAATATTCGAACCTATAAGAGCTGAACCGATCACTTGACCGAACTAGTAATCGGAGGGTTATAGGTTCGACTACTGATAGGAGCACTTGGATTTCATTTTTCTGAGAAAAAGCCTGTGTCATTCGTGCTCATTTATTCACCAGGCTTAAAATATTCCATCACATTTATTTCAATTTTTGTCCTATAGTTAGACTTTTTGGGTTGTATTAAAAGGAATGAAATTGACCTGAAATCTAAAGTTGCAACAATAATTAAGCTAAGAAATTATGGGAGGCAATATTTAGGCCACTTTCAGAAGTTGAGCAAGGGACTAGGTCAAGTTGCAAATTTTATCTAATTTATAACTGGACACTACCATATGAAAGATCACGTTAAGATTAGTCATTCAGTACTGTTTAGTTGAATAACAACCAAGTTATGGACATTCAACGTAGGAAGAACGCTTCCTAATACGGATTTGAGTCGAGATTTTATGGGACTTGTAGTGGATGGGTCGATGGATCTTGGGACATACATCTGGCATCCCTTGCAGATTTTTTTTGCAGGGGCCGATGACATGACAAAGAGAGAGAGAGAGCCTGGGATCGAGATTGGCCTGGGCTTGTTTGGTGACATCAAACGCACTCTCTAATCTATGATAAAATGTAATCATAATATAATCATATACAGAACCTTGACTATTATTTACCTTTAAAATGTCCTCCTTGTTGTGCTGGACTATTGCTCTCAATTTAGGAGTCTGTTTCTCTGAGTCTTTTATGACCTCAATCACTTTCTCAGCTATTTGTAAAGGAGTTACCTTCTGCAACCTTCAAAAATAAAATTCAAAATATAATATGGCTCTCGGAAAGTAAGCCCCTTCAAAACTTTAAATTATAGGCCAAATCTCTGATGCAAACAACCTTACAATAAAAAGCCCTCCTGAATCAGTGGCCTATGGTCTGTTTAGGTTAGCTTATTTTCCATATCACAAAGTTCAACAGGGACTATGCCTACAGTAACTGTAGATACTTTAACATCTCCTATAATATTATATAAGTGTGAGAAGGTTTGCAGAAAAAAATATGGCTTTAGTTAATTTTACCACCAGTGACGTGGTAAGCAATTTGATCCCTTGACCTCCAATTCTGCAGTCTAGTGCTTACGAGGCAGGAGTTTAATATCAATATTTTTATAAGAATTCTGAAAAAAAAAAATCAAACTTGTTTCCAAATACCAGTATACTGATGATACCCCATATACCCCCTCTACTCCCCTCCTCAAATTAAAACAATGTGCTGTTGTGAATTTTGTGGTTTAAATCTGTTTTTGGTTCTAAACCAAACCAATTTTTCAAACCAGCATAATTGTTATAACAATTTACCTAATTACCTTCTCAGGTTCAGTGCTACAATCTTGAACAAAGAATTTAACTAAGATCAAACTGGTTTCAATTGATAACTCTCAAACCAAAAAAAATTTAACCCACAACATTTATATGTAACATTACTAGTACCTGTATTGCTTTGTAAGGTCTGGAATGGTCACGAACTTGAAAGAATCCTTACAAGCGTTATCGTTGCTGTGAGATAGAAACAAACATGACTTATTTTAATTAACACTTGGCAAGATAGGCAACCTTTAAAATAGTCCACCAGTCTTACATGTACATATATTTGGCGGAAGGAGAGGGGAGAAGAGGAGAGGGGGAGGGAGGAGAGGGAAGGGAAGGGAAGGGAGGGGGGGCTTATATTTGGAATAAGTAAAATATAAGATGGAACTATTGATTTTGTTTATGCTGGCCTTTGATTACATTGCTTATTTGCTAGAACAAAAGCTAGATGTCTGGGGTGAGCAAGGTGCTTCCTGTCAGCATAGGCTGGATGCGTGGGGCGAATTTCTTAAATTCAAATAAAAATTAAAACTGCTCCTGCCAATAGAACTGGGCTTCCAGGTTAAAAATTTGCCCTTATCCAAGGAATTTTCTTTAAAATCATAGCCAGATGTTAGGAAAAAAAACCTTTTTTTTTTTCAAGTAAACTTATAGGCCACATGGAAAAAATAGACCAATGTACAGTTCCAGAAAACATCCATGATACCCCCATGGAAGGTTTTTTTGATTTGCACCCCCATCCCCACACCGCCCCCTCCCCCACCCAGGAAATTTCAGTTTTGCTTTATACTTTGCTTCTAAAATTTTGGCTTCTAAGACCCCCCTCCCCCTAGGAATTTCCGATGACCTTCCATGGGGTGGGTATGGATTTTTTCAGGAACTACACGATCATAACAAAACTTATTTCGGAAGTTATACCCTGAGACTTTCATTTAATATAATATTTAATACCTTTTCTCCAACAAACTATCAAAGTCCACAGAGGAGTGATTCTTGGTCTGTGGAGATGGTTCAGCCAATGGAAACAATGTTGGAGCATCAGGGATTCGAAGGTGAATAAGCAGGCCGAACTCTGCCTTCCTATAAAGTTTGGCAAAAGAAAAAACATATAAAACAAGACGCTTTTTAGAGCGTTACACGGGATGCTTGGGTCGATGTTAAAGCATTAATTTTTAATTGAACGGCTGATTACCTGTTGGAGTTCGAGATCGTTGATTGCATGAATTAATGATGACTTTTTAGTAGTTATAGTTATCAATCGATTTTATTAGCTGTTAATGATATCATGAGAAAAAACCTTATCATCAGCGCTAATTATATTCTGGTAAGTTGTTTTCATCAAGAAAACAGAAAGACAAACAGACACAAGGCTTAATTAATCCTAAATGAAAAACTTTAGTAAAAATTGACAAACAAACCTAGTTTACTTTTTTGTTAGGTTGATTTAATACCAGTTGCACAAGTTAGGCATCAGTTCGACAAAGAGCAGCGTCACGCACCAATAACAATCTTAAACTATGACCTCTAGTTTATTTCCTTTGCATTGAATTATTCCATCTGTTTGTCATAGCATAATTTCTTCACTGTGAACTCTCCAATTTCCACTGTTTAAACTGTTGAGTACTACTTAGAAGTTATTCTTTTAAGAACAACAACAACAATTTATAATTATGGGAAAAGACAAATTCTTTCAAGTTACCACTTTAAAAAGGTTTGTTTTCTTTCTACAAATGGCATATTAGAGTCTTAAAAGAATAACGTTTAAGTAGTACTCAACAGTTTAAACAGTGGAAATTGGAGAGTTCACGGTGAAGAAATTATGCTATGACAAACAGATGGAATAAATGTTAAATTCATGGATGTGGCCGCCATTTTGAAAGAAAGCCTTTTCTATTGTGGCTTAACACTGTATGTGATGTCACACAGGTAAGGATGAGTGGGTCCCCTCCCTCGCAATATACGCACTGATAATTAATGGATTTTGATTGGGCTGTTTTTGTTGAAGACAATCAGAACAATAGATCCCTTCTAGGCTGGGAGAGAGCAGAGTTTAATCCAGGATTAGCAAATAAATTAATGTGCAGATTTGTAGCTACCATGAAGGGAAAAAAAACCCAGCCCAATTTTAGACACAGACTGCCCTCAGGGCATGCTGCGTAATTAAAAGAATCTCATCAGTGCAAAAATCAACAAATCAATGAAAGGCTCTGACTGGAAATTAAAATGAAGAAATGTGCATCACTCACCTAAAAGCCATATTTCTTAATACTTCTCCAACACCCTGAAACAATATTTCAAGTCAAATGGTAAATATAATTATGTTAATTTCTAATTGAAATTATAATTATAATTGGGAAGAAAGGGAAAGGTAAATGTTACATGCAAATATGAGCCTTCATAAATCAGTTTAAATCATTACAATTTTTTCCTGCTGTTTAATTACTTACAGTTCTAGCCAGCCATTTCATGAACATAAATTTTTTTCCTGCCAACCTTGGTATTTTTGCTGCCTGAAATCAAAGATACATGTACATGTATAAGAGGCACAAGGGTTAAGAGGCACTGATTTGAAAACTTCTGGGTAATATTGTAATGTAATGTACGTAAAATGTATCAGTCAATTCTATGAGTACCCATTTCCCCCCAACCCAGCATTAGTGGGGTATTTTTCCGCATTGTCCATTCCAAGGAACCGGGCATTAGTCTACCTTGGAGCATTTATCAGAGCCTTGTGATGTTCACTTTACAGCACTGTCACTTCCTTTCAATGGCAAGTTCATCCACAAACACAATTAATTTGCAATTAAATTTTCCTTAGGAGGATGAAGCATTAACTCTCACTGGAGCAATATAGATAGAGACATAACTTATTAAGACTTAGTTTGGGCTGAATTAACATTGATTTATTTAGAATGAAATATATTGTACAGTGAATGACAAAGGGGGGTCCAAATCAGCTCTATTTTGGTATTCAGGCTAGATATCATGGTTGTTTACCATTTACAAAACAATTTAGGAAATTCTTAGTTGGAATGGAAATTGAACACGACTTCTTGGGTCATCCCAATGTAAAATTTCCAGGAGAAACCAAACTTTTGAAGAAGGTAGTCATATTTTTCTGCTTGGGACATTCCAAATGGAAATCTGTTTTCCATTTACATGTCTCACATCTTTCATAAAATTTTCAGGCCTTTGGCTTTCACAGCAGTGCCATTAATATGACTGTGTCACAAGTTTTTACCGAAATTACAGTTTCTTGGGATAAATGGAACCTTTTCTACCCGGAAGGAAATTCCCAGCTAAAATTTCCAGAATTTTGTTTAGCACTTGCCCATTTTGGCAAATTTGGGAGAGAATCAGTTGACTGGGGAGTGCATTGGTGAGAGCACTCGCCTCCTACCAGTGTGATTCGGTTCAATTCCTGGACTTGGCGTCATATGTGGGTTGAGTTTGTTGATGGTTCTCGTCCTTGCTCCAAGAGGTTTCTGTCTGGGTACTCCAGTTTTTCCCCATCCTCAATACCAATATTCCAAACTTCCAATTCGATCTGGAGAGTGTCCCCAATAAGGTGCTTTACAGTAAATACAGTGATTTGTTTGTTTATTAAAATAATAATATTATTAAATCCAATGATAATATTGTTTAGTGAAAGTGATAGTATAAGTAATATGATGTCAAGTCATGTTTTAATAAATCCTGACTTTCATCTTTGTGGAGTGAAAAACTAAAAAAAATGCCTAACCAAAAGGCAACAGAGAGTTAGTAGATCATAGTCTACATAGATACAGTAATAGCATGGAAAATTTTCAATTTCTGCATTTTTTTTTTTTTTTGTGGGGATGTTTGATAACAGTTAACTTACATTGTGTCTCAAGTTATACTCAATAGGCCGATCTGGTTTGCCAAGCTGTCTGTCAACTAAGGGAGGTGGCGGCCAGATGAAATCGTAGAAGATCCACAGCAGCACTAACAATCCTACCACTGCTGACAGGACACCCAACATTCTTGAAAAATTCTTAGAAATGCCTGAACAAAGTTTGACTAAAAAGAACAAAGGCGCAAATTACAATAAGTCATCCACCAGCTGAATTATTTATAAACCTTAATCTTAGTTTAGTGTAATATTTAGTTTAGTTTTTATTCTTATAACCCTGATATTTGTAATGTAGTGTTTTTTGTGTATTAAAACAGCTTTTGTAAGTAATGTAGGTATTTAACATAAGTATATTTGTGAGCATTAATTGTAAGTATATATATAGGTATTGTTAGTACTTAGTACAGTAAGTATAATTTGTAACTATTGTAAGTAAGTGTTTAGTATTGTAAGTATTGTATTCTGTGTCATGTAAGGTTAATAAAAGATTGTGGTATAAAAAAAATAATTAATCCAAGCTAAGTGGAAACGTGTTTTTACTTGGAGTGGAAAAGAACTAGGTAAAGGTCAACCCGTTGGGATCAGTCGCATGTTTACAACAGGCTTCACTACTTAACAAGCAAATTAAGATGAATACATTGTCTTTAAATGAGATAAAGCACATACATGCGACTCAGTCACAGACCTGTTACAGTGGAGCTACATAATTACAGAACCATGGTTGATTTCACGCACCTGTCAATGTTAAGGATGGTGCCTACTAATACAGAGGTATTTTTACGCAGTTTGTTACTATGCGGGAAAAGCAGATCTTAGCATTAGGGCTATTGGAATCCAAAAAACAAAAATTGGGCATAACCACACATTTTTCTAAAGAGTGCTAACATACAAAGCAATGTATGGCATTTTTTATCAAAATGAAGCTTTATTATCTCTGAAAAATGCACGGTTACCCCCAGTTTTCTTTCTAAATACCAACAGCACTTGCTAAGTTCTGGCCTTTCCCTGCAAAATTTTAAACCGCACAAAAATATCCCTGTATTAGTAGGCACCACCCATAGGAAATCCAAGTATCTCGAGATGCGCAGAGCGTATACGCAGTAACAAAAGTAGGCAAGGGGAAGGTGGGACATTTGAACCTGACTGAGGTTATCTGTTCAAATGCTCCTGACTACAGGATATTTCTGGATCCAATGTCATTGAAAATTTGTTTGAAAATCTACTAAAATGATCAAAAGTCCCCACTAAAGGCCGTAAATTGTTGTTAAATCCCCCACCTGAGCACACCCCCACCCCAGCAGCATAACATTGACAGGTGCATAAGGTGTCTAATTTTTAAATTTTACACATAAGTTAAGTGCTCTATCTTTCCATGCTCTGACCCTCAATAAGTCAACTCCCTTTATTGGGGACACCCAAGGTACCGCAGTTAGTGTCCTTAACAGCGATAGTCTGTAGCGGGAATTTATTTCAGTCAAACGTCTGCAATTTATTTTTGCCGGGGATTTAACTGCTGTCCGTAATATCGGTGTGTCCGCAAGCGATATAGATTTGAAGCGAGGTGTCCGCAAGGCGAGAGTTGACTGTATTGACCCCTTGAACGGTAGTCGTCTGTAGCTAAACCCCCGGGAACCACAAATGTTTCACCAAGTGCGCCTGGGGTTGGAAATTGAAACATTCTGTGTGTCCAACTAACTATAATCCCTTATCGAAAAACTAAGGGTTTGGACCAAATTATAAGTCCAATATGTGCAGTGAAGTAGCAGCTCTAGCTATGGGAATAAGCTCCATATATAAACAGGGCAGGCCGGTGCTGTACGGGAATTCGCTGTACGTAGACTAGTGCACAAATGTCATGTTCTAAGGTACCCTTCATTTGATAAAATATTAAGCTCAGTTGCTAAAAAATATTTGGCCCCAATTTTTCCTTAGTGGAAAATTATTAAGCTTAATTACACTTTCATTTTTAATTTGTACCTTACATGATCGAAGATAATAATCAAGCTCGTTTCGATCGAAAACCGCAAGTGCACAGCCCTAATTATCAACTTAAGCTTATTTTAAAGCTTTTTAGCTAATATTTCAGATTCTCAGCTCACCTGGTTGTGAAAAGTATCACCAAAGTATATAAGCTGGAACGCACTCAGCTCAGCTCTCAGCCTCTGCAGGAACAGTTTCCAGTGCTGAACAATACCTTCGATTAATGATCAACCTCTGCCCCGCTGCCGACCCGCCGACGAAACCGCCGACCCGAGGCGATCCCCGAGGCGCCTTTTTGGACGTTTGCGCCTGCTTTCACTTTGCACAGTGGATTTCCATGGGCTGAATTCGTAGTTATTATTTGGGAGACGGGAGATAAGGGTCGGAAGGGTGGGGAGATTCATTGCACTCTTTTTTATAGTTTACCTGCCTGAGGTAGTTCAGCTTCCGAAAGTTGCTGTCATTACGCAACGCCGTTGCGAGACAAGTTTGTGCGTACACAAACCCCTTCGTAACTTTTCTCCCAACGAAAGATTACATTGCGAGTTGCAGATAGAGTGAACTAATCGCGGGACAATCTTTGATTTTTCGCAACGTTGCGAGATACGTTGCGGTGTGTAACATTTAATTTCTCTGCAACTTGCAATGCAGTGCTCTTGTCAGTGTTGCGCTGCAAGGTGTACTAAAATTTTTGTTATTACAATTTATGACAGTATGTAACGAAAAAAGGAGAAATAGGATGGATGAAATGTAAAAGATGAAACGGATGAGATGCAAAAGAGTCCAAGACCACAGATAAAAGCAAATCACCGTTCAAAAAGAATCGGAGTTACAATATGGTTGAAATTGAGCAAAAATACACGAGTAAATGTAAAAGTACATACATTTTATTAAGATCGATTTTGAGAAACATTTTAACGGGAAATTAATAAAACTGGCGAAAAAAAAGGTTACATGACGTTTCGACGACCTCATGATGACATGAGGTCGTCGAAACGTCATATAAGATTTTTTTTTCGTTAATCAATTTTCCTTTTAATTTTGGTTAACTGATACTGAATTAGAAAAAAATTGCCTCGCGTATAACGGCGCCTTAAGACGATTATTGAGGTACTTTTCAGTATAGACTTAATTAAACTGATATAAAAACGCACAAAAGAATGTTTAGACATGTTTCATTGTTTGGCTTGAGTACGGAACAAAGGCAAGAACTGATTCAGTTTAAATAGAATGCTTCATGGCTTTTATGCTCTCTAAAAGCAAGTCTCTCACGCAACCTAAGATTACGTAACTGTTAAAGCTTATTAAGGTTGTTTACATTCCAAGAAACAATTAACCCGGTCAAGCAAGACGCTGGACAGTGCCGACAACTTTTCCATCCGTGCAGTGCAGCGGTCATTTTGAGCGCAATGTTCGCATACGAAGTCCTTGGAGTTTTTCAGGAAAATTTCATAGTCCGGAGTTATTTTAGATCTTGACGAAGCAACAAATTTCCAGCTTTTGTTTGATGAAAGTGCACTGAACTTGTGGTTGCAAATAATAAAATATTTAAAAATTTGTTTGATGTTATGTCTGCGCATAAATTGCTTGTAATCAGCACCACACCACAATGAGGATAACTGTAAATAAATTGTTCTGTGTATTTCAATTATCAGCTCGCATAATAGGTGCACGTTACGGCCCCGTATGCAGATGCTCTTTGGGCTCGTCACGCATTCTTCCCCGAAGACGAGCCCAAAGGGCATCTGTTTTAGCCCTTGGGCCTATAGGAAACTGAAATCCTTTTTATCATCACAGATTAGAGTAAAATAACTACAGGTACCCCAGGCAGAACAGCCAAGTTCAGTTTCCCCTTGATAGTGATTAAAAAAGCAGAATTTTTCGAAAAACAAATGTTATGTAATTGCCGGGCTCCTGATTGCCGCAATTTTCAAGCTTTTTCAGCTTTTTGAATACATTATTCATATAAAAATGCCTCGAATGTTTTCAGGTGATTTCTCCTCCATGACTTTTCAGTACAAAGGTGTTTCTTCCCTGGGTTTCTTCAAAACCAAGGCACTGTTCAGTTTTTGTGCGAAAATCACATGCACTATACTGTCTCATATCAGACACGCTACTCTTGCATATTTTGGAGGCGTTCTTTTCTTTCATTCAGCAGCACTGGCCCTGGATATGGGCCAATAATGTTTTTGTTTCTAATGTCCCGGCATGAAAGGGGACACGCAGAAAAAAAAACAAACAAACAAACAAAACCCAAAACAAAACAAAAAAACAAGAAAACGTTCGTGATGTGGGGTAAGTCTCAATCTCGTACGGAGAGTCTTCCTTCCCCTCGACCAGCGGTCGGAAAACGAGTACAAGCGATGATCATTCAAATATATATCTAGCAGCTGTCTGTTTGCAATTAGCTACCCGATCGGTACTAGGGTCTACTAGACTATGAGACCCTGTTTCCATTTTCAAGCGTAAATTAAAGAAGTTTGTACCAGTGTTGTATCGTCGTAGAAGTGTGTTACACTTTTGGGTCTTCAGTAAAATGGATTTTGTATTTTATCGTTTTGGTTATTTTTCTTCTAAGATACTTACACATTCCTCATGAGCTACACTAAAATTCGAAGTACCGGTAATCATGGGCTCCGGCGGTAATATAAAGATTTCGTGCACATGCCGATTATGTATAAAAGCAAGTCTAGTCTCGCGGCTACGACACCCAAACTTGCAACTTGCCACCACCGCCACCTGCGCGCGCAGTCTATGTTAAAGATCCCCGAACCACCCAGTTGAATACTGCATAACTGAGGGTCGTACAGGGGGGGTCTCTTGCACGGTTCACGAACAGAAAAAATAGCAAATCACGGATCACAGAAATGAAAATTTTGTTTTCAATCTCTTCACGGGTCACGCAAAACCTTCAGGTCACGGATTACGAAGAATAATTCATTACATTCACGTTTCACGGGAAATAAAATCAGCTAATCACGCATCACGAAAATACCCCTGTACGACCCTCATAACTGTGTATTGATTTGTATGTCTTTTAAAATAATACTGCAAACTGATCCTTAAGCGGAGGAAAGACAGACACAAGCGGAATTATAAAATATAATTGATATATTTTCGTGTACTTGGCTGTGCAGTGGACGCCTTCATTCTGTCCCTAACAGTGAGTTGAACAACATAAACGTGATGTAGAGTTATAGACTTTGCACTGATGGGAGATTAATCATTAATCTCCCATAAAACGTCTATGAAATATAGCCATAAATGTGGAAATAAACTTCAGTAGCAATGTGGAGGGTCTCAATGAGGGTGTAGCTTTGACGGTTACGGTTAAATTTTAGGGCTTTTGACGGCTGACGATTATCAAGAAGAAATTTCTGCCAAGCTTTTTAATATTAACAATTGTTGTTTTCTGGTCAGAAACACGTTTTCAATGTAGTAAATCATTAATGTTTTGAAACCAGAAGTACTTCCAGACAGAAGTTAGTTGTGATGTCACTTTAGACGCAACTTAATTGGGAAAAGACCATAAAGTGAGTATATTTGGGAACGTGGAAACTAGTTTACTCGTTAAAACGATTCTTAGAGAGTCAGAAGTCCGGGATGAGCAGCTGAAATAGTGATATTTGAAAGACCTTAAAACCGTTTGACGGCAGGTAATAACTGCTTTTTTGACGGTTGATGGCAAAAATTGCCCTTTTTTTGACGGTTAAGTTGACGGTTAAATTTTAGGTTGTCTGGGGTTATGTAGGTTATTATTGTACAGCTTTATTACTAACACGGCTCTCTGGAAGAGCTTTTGTAATCAATGGCATACCATGTTTTAAAATAAAGCCTTATCAATATGATAACTGACGATGATGTTTTGTGTTTTGTCTTCTAAAACTCTTAAATTAATTGGAACTCGATTACTGTCATGGAGTACAACTTTCTATCAAATTACACAGAAAACCCATGAAATGAAAGACTTTGAAATATTATGAACTGATTGATACGTTTCTATGGTTATAATGTCCTCGGGCAAAATGTAGCGATGTGTTTTTACTTTCACTCAAAAAAAAATTAAGTTTTGTCTACAGTGTGAATTTCTGGCCTGCCTCTGTCAGACAGCCAACGGTTTTAGCAGAGCACCTAACGCCGGTTCTTCTGGGAAACAAACAACGATTTCTGAAGTATTTGTCTTGAATATCCTTTAAAGGGGCATCCATCGAGAACATTCGTTGTCCTTGTGTCTCGTCTTTTTGACGTTCTGTACAGCAGGCACGCACACAAATGCCGTACTTGAGGCCTTACAATTTAGGTACCGGGTTACTGTGTGCGCAAGGTTTATGGTCCTAATGACGTCACGTCCTCTCTCCTGTCATTCAAACACGTGCTGACTGTAGATGGCCGCTAGTGTGTGAAAGGTTTTCACTGTCGGCAAGCTGAAAAGGCGGTAATTTTCTTCAACGTCAAACATTGCTAGGCAAGCCCCAGCGACACGTGCAAGTTTACAAACAATTTCAGAGGCTTTGGAATTTTTTTCCAAGTCGGTATGGTGTCGTAGAAAGTCTGAAGGCGCTGTTGAATGGCGCAAACTGCTCGGGTCCATGCGAGTAACGGTGGTGCAAGCAGTCGTCGCCTTCAACTTGCCAATAAGGAGCCTGTATCAAACACGGAACATACAAATCATCGTTTTAAATTCCCTCCAACGGGCGGAGAATTCTTCCCCGACCCGTACATCCGCGAGAATGGTTCAAGCAGTACAGTAGGCTCACAAAACCAAGGTATTTTGGAAGAGCTACGCGATTATATTCAAGGTTCGGAACATCGGACCGACAACAATAATAAGGGAAATTCCTTGCCCAACAAAATGGCGACGTCGACTTCGAGTGCAACGAACCAACCAACGGCGAACGCTAACGGTTTTCAAATGTCCATGAATTCATCCACGGGACTAACAAACAAGGCTGGAGCGTCTAGTTTGGGAATACCCGCCTCCGTACATCTAAACAATCAACTTTCATCAATTCTCGACCCAGGAAGTTCAGCGGCAAACGCGGCCGTTCCGTCCAGAAATCTCACTCAATCGAACTCTAATCCCACAAATATGAAACTTTTGGCATCGAATCAGCCTTCTCTATCCCCGCAAACCCGGTACAATCAATACAATCCTCGACAGGAAATGCTACTCCATGGATTTCGCGAAGTTCCCATCGCACCTAGAGCGCCGAACGTATCGGAACAATATGGCTCCCAACAAAGCTTTGTTTCTGCTCAGAGTGAAAATCAACTAAAAAGGGGGTTAAATCCCCAAACGTCGAGCCCGTATTCGGTGGGTTATTACGGTCAGGACTCGAGCACGTCACAGGCTGGCCAAAGAACGGCCAACTCGCAGCCAGATGAAAGAAATATGATTACAAACCAGCATTTTCAGTGGCAGGGTCGGTTGCAGACGTCGAACCATTGTTCGTCAAATTTGCCAGCAAATAGTTCGCCTGGCCCGCCAATGGGCCGTACACAATTGCAGGTAAGAGCGGATTATAACCGTTAACAGATTGTTTATATTTATTGGTATTTTAAGGCGTTCGTAGTTTCATTTGTGGGGAGATTGTAGAGTAAGTATCCCTACAGTAAGGAGCAGACATACGCTTAAAATATTTATCATCGGAATATTCATAATGGCGGACTCGAATTTAGCGCTGGGTGATCGGATTTCATAACCGCGCTAAAAGAGGTGCGAAGCGCGTTGGGACGATGTGAAACAAGAAAGTTTCGATTCGCAAACGTACAAGTTCGAGCCGGCTAAGATATTTTTTGTGTACAGTTTTCAATACAATTTAAACCTGGCTCACCACCTGTGTAATTTATCTACCTGTCTGTCTGATTGGCTCTGCTAGTGTCAATTTATAAATAATTGTAGACAGTTTCAGACATAGATCAGTCATTGGCCTTCAAGGGATTAATCTAGAGAACATTTTGTTGACCTTACCTTTGTGTAAAAATGCTAAGGATTACTCATGTCTTTGTCAGGGTCGTATTATTATCATAAGTGGTCTCATAGTTACTTTCTTTATTTCATTATCTTGAAAAGTTAAGACCTAAATTGGGTTATTGTGGCTGTTTCAACAAGACATGACAATTTGAAACATTAGCATATGTGTTTCACTATGACATCCCATTCATTTCAGCTTATAATTGGCAAGCAAATATTCACTAGATTTGCTTCTGAGCCTGGAACGGCATAAAGTTTGTTACAGTTTCTCACCTAGTGACCTTTTGTAGGTTTACCTTTGTATCAAGGGATGAAAAATCAATCTTCTGAGATGAATTAATGCAAACTTTCTTACCTGGGTATTTTATTACTTGAGACCAGTGTTAAAAAACTCTACTTTACTTTATTTTGACGTATTTTTGCTAATAGTTTACATTGCGATTTCACAAATTTGGTAGACTTGTAATTACGAGGCATTACTTTTTCAGTGTTCAACATGCTAATTTTCCCACATTGCAAAAATAAAACTCTAGAATGTGTGGCAATGAGATAGTGAAAAGTCATTTTCAGCTGGTAGATTTTGTACCGATGCGATTTATGTCTGATTGCTATGACGTGTGAAAATACATAAAATGCTTTTACAGTGCTAGTAAGATAAGCATTCAAATAGAGTTTAAGGCAAGGCTGTCATTAAACTTTGCTGAAGCTGACTGCACAAGGCAAGTAGGTGGTCGTCAGAAAAGAAAGTTTATCATTCTTGTTGTCTTAGTTATTTTCCAAACTGGCTATCTTCACTGTAGTTTACCAACCGTAGTAGCCAGCTATCAGCTACTAATAATAGCCCTGAGAATGGATTTTTCCTTTGGAACAACGAAAGGAAAAGAAATAATCTGTACATTCATTTGTTCTCATACCAGTGGAGATTAGCACTTTCTAGTTCTTGTATCCTTGTATTTTTACTTGGTTCTATGGTTTAGAGGCTCATTTGTTGTAGTGGTTAATGCTTTGGACTTGTGAACAAACGCTTCAGCCAAAGATTGGAAGGTTGTTGGTTCGAGGCTGACCAGTGAGTGCTTGGTGGTTTTACCTTACACATGTCCCAGTATAACGATGGTTTAGAGCTGTTTCAAGTGAAATCATTTACCTAAGATCAGCGTCAGTGTTTGTTCCCAATACAATGCAGCAAAATCAAGGCAGATTTTCAATGAAGTTTTCTGAAAGCACAGTTTATCTGGTGTCCAATCTCAATCTAATTCAGATTGATCAATCATTTAGTAGAACCTAACTTGATGTCAGAAAGATAGTTGCACCTAAACTATCTCAAGTTTAGCCACAGAACACTTTTGAATTAGTGTCACATTTTCAAACGGTGTATTTTGCCAACAAATGTCTGGAACGATTATGCCACAAATGTAGTCAAATGTTCCTTGATAAACTGGTTGTTGAGGACAGTATTGTTAACCATTTCTTCATGGTGCATTGTGAATGAGGGTTATCTTACATTTGGTGAGCATTTAGTAGCACTCTTTGAAACTTCCCGAAAGTCTGAATGCAAGAGATCCTTCAGGGGACAACTATTTACCTCAAGAGAGTATTTCAAAGAGTGTTTATTCTTTGCGTTAAAAGAGTTAACATTAAAATAAAACTAAACCAGCAATGGTAGTGTGTTGATGAGCTATTTTGCTGCAAATGTTTGATGATGTGAATCAAATCAGCTTTTGTTTAACTGTCGTACATGTACTTGGTGTCAACAACAGCAAGTTTAACCACATGGACTTGATCTAGTGTTATCCTTATCGAGCTACGAGAAACAGTGTTGTAACTGCAGTGTCAAACGCAATTGGTACCTCAGACATCATCTCTCTCTGCCAGCAAAATTGCTTGAGGTAGGGTAGGGGGAGAGGTAACTTTGTGATGGACTTGCAACTCATCCAGGGGGTTAATGCTCATGATTCATGCTGTGGTTTAAGTGTAGGTGCTGATGGCTTGCTTAATCAGCTGGATTGGGCATGAGTTTTACCTGTACAAAACGTTGGCACAAAATTTAACAATGTGTTTTCTAAAGATTTGAAAAAACTTGGAAATGATACTAGTTGCTGACAAGCATGTTATTAAGTTTCAGAGAAGTTACTCCTTAAGTAAGAAGTGGGTCATGAACTAGATAAGTATTTCATTCTTGCCAGCCAGCTAGCTTCACTCCACTTGCTATATCTAACAGCAAGTGTTGAGCTACTAATGACACCCCTGTACTTGGCTTGCAAAGATACAGAATGTGTCTTAATAATGAGTCTTGGATGATGTTGTATTGTACTACAATCTAGCCCTCATTATTGTGGCGAGACATTATTTGTGCCAGCATTAGCAGTAAGTCTGAATCAAGTGTTACTGCTATTATTCGTAACGTCATTCTACCTGAACACCATTGGCAAGTGGCTGGAATTTTTATTGCATTTTCATGGCATATGCAAAACAAACTACTTGCTATATCATTCCAAATCTTACAGAAAGCAGTGCTAAAATGCTTGGTTATAGCTGGTCGTAGTACATGTATATGGCCCAATATATGTTATATTCTGTTTGGAGTATTGTGATCAATAATTCTTAATTTAGAATCCTGATGATACGCATACTGTAATAATGATACATGTAACTTGTGTGAACAAAACTGGACTTGTTTTTGGTTCACAGTGTAAGCCATGGTTAAATATTGTCATCTTGCTCACAAAATTTAGAATCAAGGAGTCTGTCATTTATGTTTAGACTGTTTTTATATTGTCACTGAGAATTAAAGTTTCAACCAGTCTTGTGTTTCAGTACTTCATTAGTTCTCCTTTACACAAAATCACAGCACTGCTGGTTAAAACCTTGTTCTGTCCATTTGTTTAATGGCTTTAGCAAATTGTGACTGTTTCTGTGATTTGCTGACTGCCAAGTGAAATTCAACACAATATTTGAAGTTTTAGAACCTTTTTTCAATTAAGATTTGAGTGCCCTTACTCTACAGACACTACAAAACTGGGTCAAGAAACTAGGTGACTGGACTGACAATGAACCAGTGCTGTAGGTGACATAAGATCCACAGATTTAGTGGCAGTGTATTTCTTTGTTTCAATTTTGGTTTCAGATATTGGCTACATGTAAAACTGAATATATCTTGAAAGGTTTCAGCTGCAAATTTGAATGTTGCAGAAGACAAGCAATTGAGACAATTTCGTGAAGATGTTAAACCTTTAATTTTTAACTTTCATATTTCATTTTCTTTAAAAAAAAAGAAATGAACCAATACTGCAGTAACCTTGTTTCTCAAGCCTAAACTTGGCAGGCAGAAATAATCATGCTAAAGGTGTAAAATGGTTTAACTATGAACTGAACAGTAAACTGTAATGTGAAGGTGAACAACATCTCCAACCAACTTAAGTCTTTGGCCAATAGAAGTACTTCCAATTTTACTGAAAAGGCCACTGAGCTGAGCAAAATAATATCAGGTATTTGGTTGTAATTGATTTTTATTTGGTTCAGAAAAACACTTTTTAGAAGAAGTTCATAAAAAGTTAGTGTAACAGCAGCAAGAGGAAGTTTGATTTGTGAATCTCGGAAGTGAATTCAACTTGTTTCAATTGATCTTTGCTCTTTGTGAGCAAATCCCTTTTCATCAGCGTCTACGAAAACTAAAGCGATGCACAATAGCACTCTTTTATGGGCTGAAGAATAGTGCAAAACATAGCTCTGCCAACAACTGAAGAGTAACCCAGTGGAATGCTAATAAACGGTTATTAACATTATAGCGTTTGACATAGAAAGAATGCACTCCTTATACAGATCGGAGTTGAGATTTTAGGGGACTGTGAATGAATGGATCTTGGGATGCTATCAAGCTTCCCCCAAAGATTTTGCAGGGGTGGATGACATCATCACCAACTTGGCAAAGGAGAGAGGGCCTGGAATCAAGATCATTGAATGCTCTTCCTAATGTTTGATTATTACTACAGTCGAACCTCCTTTTGCGACCACCTCTCATTAGCGACCACTTTTCCAAAATACCAAAAATTTTCAAGTCAAATCACTATAGATGGAACCTCTCATAGGCGACCACCTCTCGTAAGCGACCACTTTTAGAGATGATTGTTTAAAATTTTCAATTGTTTTCAACCTCTCGTAGGCAACCACCTGCTGTATCTCTCCAGGCGAAAATTGAAAAATGTGTCTCTGTAACATATTTGCTTACATCATTACAGGGGATGCTGTAAATCTCACAGTCGAAGCTACTGGAAGTGTTTCCTGATATAGCTAAGCATTGAACGATTGATGAAATACACATGCACTATACTTCACACTGAAATAAACTTTAATCAGATTGAATCCCTTGTAGGGAAAAGCTCTCTTATCTTTTACCTTCCTTATCTTTTTGCTTATGTTCCGTTCCCTGAAAAATTTAGACAGCGCTTTTTGGAGTAATAAAAGAGTCAAGTTTCTTTCACAGTAATTGTCTCAATTGCTGTATCAAGCAATTTGTGAGATACAAACAATAATCACCACAGACGCTAGGATTTTTTGCCTAGAAATATTTCGAACCAGGTAAGAAAAGTTATTACTATGGGTTTCAATAAGCACTGGCAAAAGGGTTACGTCTCCGCAATTACCATATGTAAATTACCTGAAGTTTAGACCCTCTGTGGTCTGACCTCTGGTAAGCGACCACCTCCTGTAAGCAACCACATATCCTTGACATTATGGGTGGTCGCTTACGGGAGGTTCGACTGTAGTTTTATTTTTAGTACTTCTCATTTCTTCAAATTTTATTGATATCATAGTTTCAACTTATTCTTTTGCTACCCTCCTCAACTAGCAAATTATCTCGCTATTTGTGGGTAGCAATCATTTCTCTTTCATGTTAATTTAAAAGAAACAAAGAAGTTGAAGCTTAACAGCTTCATATACAAAGGAAATGATGATATCAGGGTCAAAAAGATGATCTAAGTGTTAAATGTTTTTGTAGGTTTTTTCTGGTTCAGGATCAACAAAGAGTCTGAAGAAAGTCATTATTATGCCATTTTGGCTCAGAAATTGTTTGAAGGGCATTTCTATGTACTTGTTCATTTGACTTAACCCTTTCCCGTCCGAGGGAAATGGTGAATTTTTCTAAATCGCCAACTATGAACTGGGAGACCACACGTGATATACCATTTAAAAGGTATTTTCTGGGGTGTGCTATAAATGACACCAACAGAGATGGAGGAGGTCACATATAAGAGTGAGAAAAGTCCAAAACGAAAGAAGAAAAACATTGAAAATTTTCCTATTCGTTGTACATATCGGGTATCCCCCTAAACCATAGCTTAATGTACAGCTCTCAGTGCATTGCTTGTTGTAAGATATCAACTGGACCCTTAACGTACAAAGGAAAAAAAATCCAAAAGTTTGAGGGGTGGTAAATCAAGTCTCATATAGGAGGGGGCATGATTTTATGCCTCCAATTTATAGATCTTTCAAAGATCTTTTGATCGTGTAAATTTCACACAAATTGACCAAATACTGAGCTCATAATTGCGTCTTGTGCCATATGGCACTCTTGGGCGGGAAAGGGTTAATTTCACTTGGTCATGATTTTGCAAAATGCTCATACTAATCTTAGTAACCAGGCATTTGATTGGAAGAGAGGGACCTGGGGACAAGTATAGGCCATTTTAGTCATTTACTATGCAAGCACTCAGGAGAAATGTGGTATTTTCCTTCTCTTGGGGGATTTGCATTAATTTACTTGTAGCTTTAAAGATGATGCAGGTTCTGTTCCTTTTTTGCAAGAAATAATTCAGTTCAGTTCAGTTTCTTGTTAATAATTGCTTGTTTAAAGTTTATAGTATGTTTGAATTCCAATGTGTAAGGTGACATTTTAGAATGAAAGGGAAGTCCAATTTTGTCAAATAATTGCCTTGAAGAAAAGTGAAATAAACAGTCATTATAAATTGTGGATTTTTTATTATCACTCGAAGTGGCCTGTTAATATTTTTTTTATTTTAGCTGCTCTCTCAATGGTTTCTTTTGGCAAAACACAATGTATTCATCAAATAAGTAGCAATAAGAATATTTGACCCAATTGCTTTTTTTTTTGGCAAAACAGAATGCATTCAAAATTTCATAGACATTACAAACTGTTGTCTATAATTTCTGTATGCAGGAGCTTTAAATTTAAATTTCCTAAATTTAAAGAGAAATTGAATCAATGGTTTGTCTAAATACAGAGAATTACTGTAAACAGTGTCCAACTTTTCCCACTTACATGAGCTGTTCTTTTTCTTTTTTTGTATGAAAAGTTGTTAAAATGTAATGAGAGTACCAGTATGTGAAGGAAAAATGCATTGACACAGTCACATGCAGTATCTGTAGAAGTTTGTTGATGTTTACAGCACCCCTGCTCAGGATCAAATTACTACCAAGCAAAATTCAGCAATTTTCTGGGTTAACCACCCCTTCAAAATGCTGTAGACATTTATAGCAACAGGCAAAATATTCATTTTTGTGGTAGCTCCCTCATTAAACCAAAAATTGTTCCCGAGACTTGTATATATGTTACATTGTAAAGTGTCACACTCGAGTCTGATGAGAGCAGAATGTTTTCCGTTTGAAGTTTTATGCCATATGGGCTGACAGACTCTTTCAAGCTTTTCTCACAATCTTGAGTTATTTATAAACACAAGTTCAATCATGACATAGCTTCCCTGAAGGTCAAAGGACCGAAAAATCAATCCTTGCCTTTTCCTGAGTTTTGCTTTACTGTGTCAAAAATTACACTTTTTTGGCTCCCACAGTTAGGGTTAATTTTGGGAAATGTTTGCCTTTGAGCTTGCAGTACTCATTTGCATGCTTGTTCTGACAAAGAATTGATTGCTGTAATATTGTTAAACGTTTTAAGATGTGCAGTTAGAAATGAGATTTGTTGTGAGATAAGAGGAAATGGCATTTCATAGGGTTTAAAGTTCAAACTTTTCTTGGGGAAGCATGCCCCCAGATCCCCTATAGAGGCAACAGCTTTGCTCTTTCAGTTTAAATATTTGCCTGCTACATCAGAAACCCTGCAGTAGTAGTGGTTTGTGATAGCACACCGATTTCACCAGCCATGCACTTGTTACGTAACTCTTATTCTGTGTTCTGTGGGCCAAAAAAAAAAAACTTGGCAGTGAGTGTAGTGAAAATCACCTGGCAGTCAGCTGCTATTTTGAACGCCGATTATATCTTTCTGTGCCAGGAAAGGGAGACTCAGCTGTAAAAACAACAGAGACTGCAGACTGTGATGTTAAAGAATCCTAGTCAGCCTCACCTTTTTTATTGTTCATAATCTGGAATCTGTGTTCAAATTACGCATCTTGCGAGAAAAAGGTCAAAGAACAACGTAACTAACATTAAACTCATCAACAATAGATGAGGTTGGGTGATGGTGCCCTTGCTACATAACATATTATTTGTATTGCAATACTCTTGCTTTCTTCCTTGTTTTAACATCAAGGAAAGAAAGGCGTTGTGCTTGTTTTTAGCTAATGCAATTGATTTGTATTTTTGGATCATGATTTCAAAGGTGTTTTCCTGTTTGTGACCACACTGTCCTTCGTGTTTACCAAAATGAAAGCAAATGTTAATGCCAGCCCTTTAACAATATTGGATGTTTGAGAGATTTTATATGAGCATAGAACCATGTGTTTAAGTGGGCATCTTAGTTTTTCATTGCCTTAAACCGTAGGAAGCGATGGCATCAAGGGGGAAACAAATATTTTGAAACTGCCTGTTTGGTTGCAGTAAATTGCTTGACTCTGGAAAAAATTGAATTACGGTAAAGGGAAAATGGTGGATATCATTGTCAAGGTGTGAAAAGCACAGTGAGTGAATCTTATCCATTAATCAAAACTGTATGACGTCAAATACCCGTAACAGAAAAATGTGAGCTTGTGGCAGGTTTTTACTTTGCCTGTGTGACTTCATGAAAGCCGTTTCGTTGGTCATCAAATCTACAAATTCATTCAAAGTCTGTGGAATCAACATGCAAGGTTTTGTCTTCTAAACATTTGCAGGCACCATGAACCTCCATAGTAGATGACCGTGAACCAATGAAACAGCAGGTTCCCTAGTGCTAACTACACTTATGGGAAGAAATTCCTGTGATACCTTTGAAACATTCCAGTTATGTTCTGTATTGTACTATACTCTTGCTACATCATGCATGGGAGAAAATCGCATAAATAAAGGGGAAGATTTCTAAATCAAAACTAGGAAAGTGAAAACAGGTGAATGAAATCCAACCTACATGAAGTGTGGAGGAAAGTGAGACCTCTTAATCATTCTTTGTTTTCTTGATTGGCTTGATTTATTTATATCTTTTTGGCAAGACGATGTTTCAGCTGATCAGGCCCTAAAAATTTATTTATCACCCAATTTTGGATCTTCAGGTGATTTCTTCACTCAAAATATCAATGCCATTGTCAAAAACTTGCAAGGAAAAGTCCACTCAGGCCCTGCTCCAGTTGCTTGTCACTAGGCATCCAAGCAAGAGCCTCTGTCGCTTTCTGCTAGGTTCTACCTCCATCTTTAGACAATTTTGTTGTCAGTCTTAGCCCATGGACCTTTTCTCTTTGAACTTTTCCATAGCAGTTTGAGGTCAGTTCTCTTGGAGAATTATCGCAACTCATGATGCAAACAAACTGGGCTGACTTTGTAATGAGAGCTCTTGGAACAAGATTGTTGTTGTAAAATCTTACCGTGGGTGTTTACTCATTTTAGAGGCTTTAGCACCTTTTTATTTATCAATTTTTGTCAAAAAAAAAAAAAAAGAGACACACCTCAAGATTATAAAATTTTTGTCTGTAGAAATGCGAAAGTAAAGACTGAACTTAAGATTAGGTAAATCAGTTTTCCTGATGTCACGCATTCAAGCAGTAAACACAGAGACAATGTCAACAATCTCACATACTTCACTTTAAAAAAAGCTTGAACCTTTTTTGGTATACTGTAAAATGATTTCGTAAACTCACAGACTAACAAAAAACTTATCATCTTTTGAGCTCTCAAAGTAAAAGCCTTATCTTTAATGGACTTTTCTTAGGGAACTGGTCATAACAAGTTTGTTCGAAGAGGACCCACCTTGTCTGAGGTGGGGGGTGGGGGTTATCGAAGACATCACCTATCTCATGAACATTACTGACAAAAGTTCATTGGCTTTCAAATTTGAGTTGAAATAGAACTCAGCTAGCAAGAGTCAGCGTTGCTAGTTAAACAAGAAAAGGGAGGTTTGAATTTTATTGTCATATTTTACTGCTGGATATAAGGGGGAGGGGGAGGGGGGCTATGCAATAAAGACACCATCTTTTGAGGTTGAGGAAGGAGGGTGCAGGCAGAGACCACCATCTATTCTGTGGTTTGGTGGGTCCTGTTTGAGTATAGTAGTTTTGACCACTTCCCTTATTTATCATGTTTGACCACAGTTAATCATATTCCTTTTATTGCAGCAGCCAGGAATTCCACAACCTCAATCTCCATACATGATGATGGGAAGCTCACAACAACAGCAGCAGCAACAGCAGTCGCAGCAAACTGCAGCCCAGCAGTCGTACCCAGCATACATGATACAGCCAGGAGGAATGAAGTCTGGGGGTATGCCACCACAGTCACAACAGTACTATGGCAATATGAGTATGGGACGGCAAGCTATGGGGCAATCAAATCTCACAGGACAGGCTCAGAGGATGGCAAATCAAATGCAGAAGCCTCCTCAGGATTACAGTGCCTTTCAACAGCAACAGATGCAGCATAGATACCCCCAGGTATGGCATACAATGCATTCAGGCTGCTTCATAAGCTGTCCTGTGCTGTTATTACTAGCCGCCAAATTATCTGGACTGTTCTGGTTGGAAAACTAGATAACCATTATTGCCATTGATAATGGTACCTACCTACCTAATGATAATAAGTAATAACAAATGAATACTACTTTTTCTGTGTGAATTCAATATTTACCTACCAACTTACTTATATTTTTCATTTTTGTGACAATGCATCTGCCTTACTTGCATTTCAGGCTCAGTTTCCACAGCAAATGTCTTACATGCCTCAACAGCAGCAAAGACAACAGCAACAGCAGCAACAGCCATCATATCCGCAACCGCTTCCTGGAATGTCGAGAATGTCCTCCTCCCACCCACAGCCGATCCTTCCAAAACCAGCCTCTAGTGATATGTTTGGAGGCTCCTCTGGTCTGAGGTACGCCAGCAACAATGTAAACGACAATTTACCAGGGCAGGAGTTTGGTTCAAACAGGATGGCAGATCAGGCACAACATACAATGCCAGCAGTGTCTGCCTCTTATGGCAATCCACCTATGGGGAGGATGGGTTCATCCTCAGAAATGCTTGGAAAATACGGAAGCAGTCAAGCTGGATACCAAAGAGGCAACCCACCTCCGTTCCCTGGATCTCTTCACACAAGACATACACCTTCTCCTAATGTCACTCTGGGGTCGCCCTTAAGGAATGTTGCAGATGGTATGTAAAAAGAGTAATGGCAAGCATAATTACAATGCAGTGGCTAGTGAATGGATGAGGTAGTAAAAGTAATCTCCCAGGACAAGTAGAATCATCCTCACAACCAGTTACCACTACTGATGATGTAGTACAGGTAATTGGTTGTGAGGTGTGTCCAATTGAGAGCTCACGCTAACATAACATTAAACAAGTTAATGGCTGACCGAGACCTAGGCGGTTGTTTCTTTCTTAACTGACCAAATTTTTCACTTTGTAAGGACCATCACCATCTGTTGGCATACCTAACTTTGGACAAGACAGCCCAACATCCACAGGAAGCATGCCAAACTATCCTCCTGGAAAGCTGGCTCCGCCATTTGGAATGGGAGGAAACCAGATGCCCAGCTCAGGAGCAACCAGCAGCAGTCTACCATCAGCCAGCGCAGGAGGTTCCAACTTCTCCACTCCTGGGGCAGGTGTCGGTGGACCAGCTGCAGCAGCTGCTGCCGCAGCAGTGCTTGAAGCTGTCAATTCTGGAGCAAGATTCCCCAGCTCAGCTCAAGTTCCAGGACAACCTTACGTTAATCCTCAAGAAATGCTGATGGGTGCTAAAGCATCGGAGGGTGTGGCTGCTTCGGGAATGTCTCCAATGCAGTTAGGATCTATGATGGGAAATGTGCAAACAGGTTTGCAACATTATTTTGTGTAAATAAAGGTTGATTGATTGATTCTAGTTATAACCTATTTTGTAGTGTACAAGTCAACCTTGAGGGTAATAAATGGGATTTTCCCAGGGATTTCTTTAAGGGCCAGGCACCAGGCAAATTGACCATCTGTGAAGGTGACTTCGCCCGGCTACTTTTAACATCTCAACCAGCTTTTAAAATAAAAGGACCATATGCAAGTCAACTAACCTGTCTAGGCACACTTATCTCCTGCCCACCTGTTCAAAATCGTAAAGAAATCCTTTTTTTATATAAATTGAATTCAAAGTTCTTGGTATATTCTGTCATAGAGCAGTTGTATGGAGAAAAAAATGCATCAATCAAGGAGCACACACTTAGTTAAAAAAAAAATTCAAAAAAATGTGTTTCTATATTTTCAATATATTTTTACATTTTAACTGTGGAACTTTTAGGAGATGATTGCAAGTTTGTTGTTACAAAGGAAAACCTCAACCAGTCCACTGAACGTGAAATAATTGAAGTTGTAAACCACTCAACCATTGTAACTGCTAGGTTATAAAGCTAGGAGAAGTTAACAAGCAATCCACTATAGTGGGTCCCTGGCAGGAAAGGGTTAAGTAACTAAGTCCTGGTATCTTCCACTAGCGTTTTTATTGTGTGATAAAAATATGTTACTCTCACACTAATGGCAAACTATGGAACCTCTATACAGGACGTGTGCCATCCCCAACGCTGAATGAATTACCCACAGCAGAAGATGTGGAGGCTATGATTGAGTCAATGAGAGCAGGCGAGACGTCACTGCCTATGGACAATGATGACCAGCAGCCATCACAAGGCTCTGCCCCGCCATCTGTGGCTTCAATGCCGGCTACAGTAGAATCTTCACCTTCACAGCCACAAGGAGCTCCAGCTAATGGTAAGATCAATAGAAATAGACAGAACCATGTCAGTGCTTGAAATAAGTGGTCATCCGAAGAGGACTCAAATGTTTATTAGGCAACCAATTTTTCAGTAAAATGTAAGGCCTGGTTGTCCGAGAAAAAACTGCGGACATACCAAGGCATAACGACCAAACATCAACAACCACAGTGGTAAGTACTTACTTTTCAGTTATATCCGACAGAACAAATATTTGCTTGGTCGGAAGATTTTTAGGGCTTTACATACTTTAAATTTAGCTTAAAGCTGTTGTCTTCTTTTAACTCAGTTTCCTTCTTGAACGAAAGCAGGTTCTTACACTCAATACAAGATATACCAAGTGCTATTAAAGGCACACGAGCAGCAACTGGCTGGGCTAGGTTGAGTTTGGTTTATTGAGCAAAACAAGATATGTAAATAAGATAAGTAGACAGAAAATACAATGTAACATAAAGTAACAAGTTCAAGCCTGAATTTTTTCAGGCTTGCTGTTCACAACTGTGTAAGTTGCGTATTATCATTCCCTTATTCATTGGATAATGATCTGTGGGAAAGAAAGGTCTAACCATGTCAATAATAATCTTTATGAAGTACTCCCTATGGACTTTATTCTTTGTAGCTCAAAGCAGCAGCAGTGATACCCAACAGCTCAACAACTCCAATTTAGACATGTCTGGTATGGCAAAAGAGGAGCCACCACCTTCCCCTCCATCATCGCCTCTTTCTACATTCTCTGGCTTATCGCCTGGGGTTTCTCCATCTGGTGTATCCATTACATCTTCATTTGCTGATGCGGAAATTGATCTGGATGAAATCAACCCTTCCTTGCCTAACAATCCCATCTCTATGGTAAGCTGGTGCTATTAGCTTGTCTTGTATCACACTAGAGTAGGGTGACTTGCACTCCATCACGTTCCAGCTCTTAAACTTTGACAGATAATACTGCCACTCTTTCAGTTGATACAACAATAATGATGGCAAAAAATGTGTTAGGATTGGTGAACAAGTTATGGTTGTTTTCTTGACATACAGTAATGGGTTATCCCAGCAACAGTGTAACCTGTTAAAACACCCCTAATTTTACCTTTAATTGGTTATAGATGACCCCATTTCATATTATGGAACTGTAGTCAACATCTTTAGATACAATTTTTTTGCAGTTTAAAAATTCTATCAGAGCGGTTCAGAGCCAAATTTAAGGTGGTTTTGAACCGCTCTGATAGAATTTTTGCTATTCATTAACTACGCTGTTATTGACAAGTTATTTGCAAGTAAAATTCACAATAAAGTCTACACATCTCAGCGAACAGTTTTCGTAACGTCTCTCACCTTCGTGTATCTGTTAAAAGAAACCACAATTTCTCAGGTGACGGTTTCTGTTCAAATTTTGACCAATTCTCCACCTCCCATTATCCCTAAGCAGACCTTCTTCTCAGTAAATTTCTCGAAGCACTAATTGCGAGATTTGTTTAAAATTTGATATAGTTATTTTGTTTGGATGATAATTCCCTTTCATTACGTATCTTGGTATTGATCACTCTTGTAAGCAAATGGATAAGGACTGAGACATTTTTCACTTCTTTTGTTCTACAGTCATCTTATCAGTTTCCACCATCAAGACAGAACCAACAACAATATGAGAAGGCAAGTGACACTTCCCCCAGGAACACCCCCTCCCCCTCCCCCAACCCCTCCTCATTCTTTATTATCCCCACCCCAAAAACATGCTGCCTTACCATGTTTCTGAAATTTCCTGCTACTTTGTATATCACAAGCCTGGGCGCTAACTTCTGGCACTTTGATTTCTGTGATTGTTTGGGTGGACAGAAATGAGAGAACGTGGCATTGGTTGGTTTCCACCCTGTTTAGAATTGGAAATAAGTAAGCTTGTTGTCTAGTGCTACAATTGAAAACATATTCATTATAAAACTTAAGAAGTGGATTTAGGTATTGACAGAATTTTTTTTTATTGCTTTGACTCTTTTTTTTTTTTGCACATGAATGTTTTGACAGGACCAGCTTTCCTGTCAATGGAATTCACTCCCTAGCACAAAACCTGTCTTTTTACATGTAGCTGAGGAACTATGCATTTCTCAGGTTTTCTTGCTGTAGCTTTCCACTTAGTACATCTTCTTAGTTATAAACAACTTTGTTGCACAGCTGGGTTTTTATTTTTTATTTTTTTTGTTTTTGTCTTGATGCAGTGTACTTACACTTGGAAGACCCTCCTAGTTTTTAGAGTGCAAAATTCTGAGAGGCAAATTTGCTGTGGCTTTCCATTAATTGTTGTATGATTTACTTTGACTTTCAGTTTTCCAAGTTGTATGAACTTTCTGATGAACCAGAGAGGAAGGAATTTCTTGATAAATACCAAGCATTTATGAGCAGTCAAGGTATAATTACCAAGCTTTTTGTTTTCTGACTGACTGAGTTATCAATCCATTTTGTAAAAATGTTTGGTTAATCAACAGAGTTGATAAGGTAATTTGGAAAGTGCTAATGTTTGAAGCGTTAGCCCTTCATCAAAACGACTTCAAACAAGGCAGATAGGTCAATTTTTTCACTCCTTACAAGACCCAAACTTAAAACCAGAAAAAAAGTTCCAAATTTTGTGTAATACTGAGAATCAAACAGTACAACCGGAAAGTGCTGCTCAATATCTTTCATTTGAATGGTCACACTTTAGGATTTCATCCACTGACTTAAAAGTTAGAACCAGTTTGTTCACCATAATAAACAGCACCACAGAAAAGTACTGCTCAGTAGCTTTCATTTGAATGGTCACACTCTAGGATTTCATCCACTGACTTAAAAGTTAGAACCAGTTTGTTCACCATAATAAACAGCACCACAGGAAAGTACTGCTCAGTAGCTTCATTTGAATGGTCACACTTTAGGATTTCATCAACTGACTTAAAAGTTAGAACCAGTTTGTTCACCATAATAAACAGCACCACAGGAAAGTACTGCTCAGTAGCTTTCATTTGAATGGTCACACTCTAGGATTTCATCCACTGACTTAAAAGTTAGAATCACCTTGTACAGCATAATAAACAGCATCACAGGAAAGTACTGCTCAGTAGCTTTCATTTGAATAGTCACACTTTACGTGACTTACACAGCACCTTGATATCTAAACACACCGCACAAGTTGGCAAGTGTATATTTATAAGTTGTATTTTGTCTTTTTCAGGCACGCAGATCACCCAGGTTCCAATGGTGACAAGACAGCCTCTAGACCTCTTCAAGCTCTACACTGTTGTCAGGGAAAGAGGCGGTATCCAGGAAGTGAGTTAATTGATTTATTCGAGTTCTTTCAAACAGTTTTTGATTGTTTTTGTATTTACTTCTCTTTTGCGTTTTCTGTGTTCTTTATGGTCTAGCTAATCGTGGCAGATATGCCTCGTTTTCACCCAGTCACGGGCAAAACCTGACCGTTCGTGAGCCGCATTTTCCCGCGTATTTTACCACCGCTAGTTGCTTGTTTTCCCGCGCTTGGCTCTCCTTATGTAATTCTCCTTCACTAGCTGCTCGTTTTCCCGCGTATTTTTCCACCGCTAGTTGCTTGTTTTCCCGCGCTTGGCTCTCCTTATGTAATTCTCCTTCACAAGCTGCACGTTTTCCCGCGCTTTTTTCCCGCGTATTTTTCCACTGCTAGTTGCATGTTTTCCCGCGCTTGGCTCTCCTTATGTAATTCTCCTTCACTAGCTGCCCGTTTTCCTGCGCTTTTTTCCCGCGTATTTTCCCACCGCTAGTTGCATGTTTTCCCGCGCTTGGCTCTCCTTATGTAATTCTTCTTCACTAGCTGCACGTTTTCCCGCGCTTGCCAACGCTTGGCATGTTTTCTGATAACTGTTACATAACAAAAACGCGTCACATCTGGGCAATGAAAACAAGAGTGAGAGTTACGCACTGAGCCAATCCAAGCTCAAAGCAAAAACATGCAACCAAGCTGTTTTTACTTCAGCTATTTACGACCTACTTAATTTTGTTCTCTAGGTTGTCAGGAGAAAGCTATGGCAAGACGTTTTGGACGCTTTAAACCTTCCCACAGAGATGCCGAGTATTGTGAATGTTCTTCGAAACCAGTATTCCCGCTATCTACTGTCCTATGAAATGAAACACACGAAAACAAACTCGATTGACGACATCAAGATCAATCTTCTTGAAGGATCAGGCATCCCGCCTCCGAATGCTACGGTGACCTGTTCAGAAGCCATAATACCCACGAGTAGTCTCACGCAGACCCAGAGACTTAACGCCGACACTTCCTCAGTTCATGGGTCGTACAGTTCAATGACAAGCGACTCTCCCGCAAGTCTGCCTCCAAACTATAACGCCAGAGATGGATATGCAGAGCCCAGCTACGACAACAGTAGTAAATATTTCTCGGATTTAAGGGACAATTCTGGTAATTTTCAAATGAATCATCCATCTACTTCCAGTACATTTGGAATGCCCCAGTACCCTTACAGCGGGGATAATAGAAGGCAAAGCATTCCAAATCTTCCCCAGGGAGGGCTCCCTTCGTACATGATGTCGCAGCGTAACATGTACCCCGGTCCCTCCGGTACTTCGTCCATGTCGCCGTTCTTTCAGCAGTCCAGCCCACAAACAGCACATCCACCAACCAGCTATCCCCATTCTCAGTACCAGCAGCGTGCAAGCCCGTCATTGATGGGGCCTCTCTCGTCACCTCACTCGATGATGCCCAGTGCGAGCCCCCAAGAAAAGATGCACCCATTATGGGGCTCTCAGTATAGCCCTTCAACCGAACCTGAGCACATGGTTGATTACCCTCCCGGGTCTCACAGCGCAAGAGGCCCACGCTCGTCAGGTGGGCCTCAACCCCAGTACTCCCCAGCGCCACCGTACGGCTCATACCCAGGCCGCCAGCAGAGCCAGTATTCCCCGGCCACTCCACCGTATCGCCCTAGTCCCTCGCCGTCCCCGTCATCCCGCCAGCAGCCCATGGCACAGCCAATGCAAGCGTCACAAAAAATGAAGTATCCACACCAGCAGCCGGCGCAGTCTCAGCAGCCGCAACAGCAGCAGCAGCAAGCTCATGCAGGTGCTATGAAGAGAGATGCGCCATTTCCACACGATTGTGTTGAGGCCACAAGACCAGTTTTCACTAAGAAACGCAAGCTTACGTCACGAGACTTAGGTACGTTGGTCTGTTGTTTTGTTTACTCGTGATGGGTGCGGAAACATTTATGTTAGCTTAATTATGCTGTTCACCCTTTCAAACCGTCGTTGCCGTTTCGCTCCCTCGTGGTCGCAATCTAGGAAGGATTCTTTTGGCCAAGTCGCTCTGTTTGTTTAATTGACTAAGAGGGACAACTGTTCGCTATAAAATAGTTGGTAGGGAGATTTCAAGGTGCTCCTATATCTCTTTAAACAGTACAAAGAAGTCGCCCTTTAAGTTGAAGAAGGCATCACCACTTTCAACATCGACCTATGTCCTAACAGTTATTAACTGTGCTCGCAATTTCCCTCGAAATAGTAGGTTTGCGTAATACGTCCTCGAAACTGTAAACGTTGAAGAAAGGCGGTCTTTTGTCGAACCCTGAAAATCAGCAATGGCGAACTTCATCAAAATTGTCAGGTTTCCAGACTTCTCCGTTTGCTGTGAGATTTATGAAGGCACAGCTGTGCGTGCTGTTCAGATTGTACATGAACTCTGTTTCAATCCGAGTTTCATCAACCACGAGATTAAAAAAAAATCCGGGAAGGTTATGGAAAACGCTGCTCAAAGTGGAAACTTTTGAAAACAATGGCCAATCGCTTTGGCCAATCTCATTCAGGAAACTATTTAAAAAATTATTACAATCACCTGGTAAGAAATAAAAATATATCAGTGTAATAAGCTAAGAAGATCTAGTAGGCAAGTGATATAATCAAACAAGATATTTTGCCGCATGGCAACATCGTGATTAGCCAATAAGTAAGTTACATGTTCACTTTTATCGCTTATTCTATTAAAAAATTATTCCGATAGTTTTCAGAATCCATTAGGTAAATCAGGGTTAGATACCTTAAATGATCAAGACCGGCCTTAAAGGCGTTGATACTTGTTGAGTATCGCACACGTAATGGTAGCTGGTTCCAATATTTAATAACGCTATTATTAAAGAAGTCATGCGCTGACCTTAAAGGATGGTGCGAAGCAACTTTAAGATTACGAGTTTGATAAGCTGTATTCTTCCCAAACATATTGTGACCGTACTTTACAACGCCGTTGATGATTTTGAAAGACTCGCGAAGGATTTCGAAAACGCATTAGTGTGGACGTAGCCGAAATCTGGGATCAACAGCCATATTCTCCTGACTGTTATTCATATATTTCTCATGCTGCTAGTGGGGAGAGTAAGCTTAAAATCACGACATTCAATTTTTGCTGAACATGTCCTTTATTCTCCTGACCTGAATGGTTGATCAAGCAGTGATATTGTAAGGAGAGGTGAGGTGCTGATCACTACTGGGGCTTAAGGACGTTCGCGTCAATTGTTTATGCGCATCTTTAGTGCGCAAGTAACGCACACGCCACGCAATGTCACGCGCAGTTCATGGTTGACGATACACGGAGGTAAACACACATGTCGGCCGATGTGACAGCATTAAAAAGGGGAAAAGGGGGAAATTCATTTCTGTTGCACAGTTTTAAAAACGAAAACTCGACGTGAAACGCTTAGACAGGTTAAGGTTGCAACAAAAAGTCCAAGAAAAGGCGTTGATACCTGCGGGTATTTCGCGCCAAGAGATTTATATATTTACTTGACTCTCGATATAACAAAATAATTGAAATGCAATACTTTATGTAGTCTATTCGTCAAACGAAGTCACCTTTAAGCTTTTTTAAGTTTTGATAGTAAACGAGAAAGTCTTACCTCACAATTCAAGAGAGCAATTTTATTGATCACCAATCCCGTGTACAATCAATCTCCGCATACCCATTCTAGGTAAATAAATTAACTTACTTCTCACATTTTCGCCTCGCTAACGGCTATAGATGCATTTTCTTGGCATTGGCTAAACAGCTGTATAAGTTTTGAAGGTAGAATAACAATAAACAACTTAAACGATCAGAGTTTTGACGGCAAACTCGAACGAAAACATTGACTCGAGCAATCATTGTGAGCTGTGCATGATGGGATAGATATCCCTGTTTAAGTTCCAGTGCTTCTCTGACCTGTCACGCAAAAACGTGACTTTGGAATCTGTCACCACAGCGGCTAGCTTGTCTTCATTATAACTCTCTTAGATGTCTGGTGACCCCCATTTTTTTTTCAATTGATCACTTTCTTTATCGATTGTCTACGTTTAAGAGCAAAATGAAAAAAATCTATGGGGCAGAAGTTTGATTATTTTCTATTTTTCTGTCCACACGCCATCGAATTACACTCTTTTTTGTCTGTGTGACGATCGCGAATGTCCTCTTTAAGGGCTACATTTAATTACAAGGATGACTCCAGTTGGACTAATTTACGAAACATATACGCTTAGATAAAATTTGACTAAAATAGTTTGTCTCCAGTTACTCATCTTGAATATTTTAGACTTAAAACTGTGGAGATCATTTTGAGTTACGAAGGCCCAACTTTTCCAAATCAGGGTATTTTTCCAGCGCTGTATCTCTGAAACGAAGTCGGTGACCCCCCATTTTTTTTGCATTTCTGACATCAATAACTTATTAGCTGACCACACCTAAAGTATGAAAAAAATCTGTGGGGCAGAACTTTTTCGCGCGAACGTCCTTAATGGACTAAAGGGACACTGTACCCCAAGTCAATCGACCTCTGTCGGCCACAGCTGTTTAGCGAATCTTGCCCAAAATAGGTCGCAGAATACTAAATACACGAAGACGGCAATTTTTTTTAATGGTGAAGTAACTATTTGAAACAAATGGTTTGCAGAAATGAAGGTAGTGTACCAGAAAGGCCGTGGACTAATAAGTTTTTCTTTCAAATGCAGCCAAAGTTTTTGTTGTGGATAACTTGGTCTCGTGCTCATTTCCGATTGTTAATGTCACCACCGCGTTGTACAGCACAACACACGTTGTCGCAGGAATTTGCTGCTCCATAGCTTTTATGTGACTGGTTAATCTTTAGAATTTCATCCGCACACAGCACTTATGACCAGCCATCCATCCATCCATCCGCATTGTACAGCATTGTAAACAGCACCTCAGGAAACGAAAACTGCTCGGTTAGGTAGCTTTCACAAAATATTTTATTCAAAAGCTAGAACCACTTTACACAGTATAATAAACAGCACCACGTGCAAGTACTGCCCAATAGCTTTCATTTGAATGGCCACTCGTGCCATAAGGATTTTATCCACAGAATGTTAAGCTAAAACCACCTTACACACCTGAAATACTACTCAGTAGCTTTTATTTGGCTGGTTACACCAAGGAAATCATCCACAGACCCAAAACTTAGATCTACTTCGTTATTTATACGGCATCACATGACTTTCATTTGGAATGGTATACATTTATATTTCTTGACCTAGGGTTCGTTTTTTTTTTCTGTTACCACGTAAAGTTTTTGCATGTCTGTATTTGTAAGTTCTCGTTAGTTTTCTCAAGTGTTCCTTTATTTGTCTTGTTCCCCCTCGATTAGCTTTGTAACTATTTGCGGGACAAACCATTTATTCTTTAGTTTTTCAAATAAATTGTTGTTGTTGTTGTTGTTGGGAGAATCCAAAAACGAATTTGTGATCACAGATCATTCGGATCACGGTGCATCAAAGGAACCGACGAATCCACTCTGGACAAGGATTCGTCGGTTCCTTTGATGCACCATGATCCGAGTGATCTGAAATTGGATTCTCCCCCCCTCCCCCCCCCCCCCCCCCGAAAAACGCATCCCTGGTGTTGACTCTTGAAGGTAAAGTGCCATTGACACAATTTTGCTTTTTTTTTTCCTTCACCAGGTCCCGTGGAAGCATGGCGAGTGATGATGTCATTAAAATCCGGATTGTTATCGGAAGCGACCTGGGCACTAGATACCCTCAACATTCTGTTATATGACGACAACACCGTGGCCTACTTCATGTTAGCTCAGTTGCCGGGTCTCCTGGACAACTTGATCGATCATTTCCGCCGATATTTGATCGAGATTTTCGGTGCTTTTGCCGAGAGTGAGATCAGCGTTGGTTCAAAGATACTGGAGGAATCAATGATAGAAGAACAAGAGAAACAGGAGTTCAGAAGTATAGAAGAGGAGGAGGAGATAGAAGAGATCAACCGCAGTGCTAAGAGAAGCTTTACAGCTGTGATGGTGGGCGCTACGTTCGAGTTTGGCAAGGAAGGATTTCAGAGTGGAGCCAGTGATTGGCTTATGGGAGGAGGTGACACTACACTACACATTCAGACGCACATTGGATCAATGCCGGGCAAGGAATACAGCGAGATTGAAAAGGTAAACCGAGATGAGGATACGACGAAGCATGTGGACTTCGAGACAGAGGTGAAAACTGAGAGTGGCAAAACTCAACCGTCTGAACTTAGCGATGGAAAGTCAGCGGCTATGTGTAAGGACGTGCATTGTTCAAGCGGGGAAAAATGCGGCACGAATTGTACGGAACTGAAAAAGGATTCATCTTGTTCAGAGTTTGAGCACGACTCTGTAGCTAAACCTGACATTGTCGTTAAAACGGAGGAGTCACCGACGGAGACGCTTAAACCACAACAAAACGACGCGTGTAGCAGTGAAACGGAAGAACTGTTTACCTCGCGGTTAAAAAAGGAACTTGATTTAGACTTGGATTCCGAGATTGAGGATTCTGAAGCAGACATTTACATTCAAACAGAAGTTGTTGGTAAAATAAATGTGAAACGAGAACCCGTTATCGAGGAACAATCGTGTGGCAAAGAAGACGCGCCACTCTGTTTGAGAACTGAGAGCCAAGACGCTGTGTCACGGCGTTGTCTTTGCGTATCAAACATTCTTCGGGGGCTTTCCTTTGTTCCGGGAAACGACGCCGAGATGGCGCGTCACGCCGGTTTGCTCTTGATTGTCGGCCGTTTGTTACTTCTGCATCATAAACACGCCAAACGTGTGCCTTACCGGCATTCGTATCTCCAGGATGAAATCGAAGTAGAATGCCCCAGCGATGACCGCCATGATTGGTGGTGGCACTGCTTGGAAGGCTTGCGAGAGAACGCGTTGGTGATCACGGCTAATGTGGCAGGTCAGCTTGATCTGTCCCTGTACCCTGAAGCCATCAGTATGCCGTTACTGGATGGGCTGCTACACTGGTTCGTATGTCCTTCCGCTGCCGCTCAAGATCCCATGCCGACGGCCACTCCGGGTACCTCACTTTCTCCAAGGCAGCTTGCCCTTGAGGCTTTGGCCAAGATGAGCATATTAGAATCAAACGTGGACACAATCCTCTCCACACCTCCGCTAACACGGGTGGAAGAGTTGTACGCCATGCTGGTTCGTCTTGTCGGCGAGAGGGGGAACCCAGTCACACGTGAACTTGCGCTCGTGCTTCTTTCCAATCTCGCACAAGGCGAGAATTCCTTCGTGGGCTTCGGCGACAGCAAGGCTTGTATTTCAATGTTGTTAGAATTTATCGAGGACGCTGCCTCCACCATGAGTGCGTATTCGGCTGGCAGCGCGCTGGTACAAGCTGGATTTCATTCGGAGAGCTTTTGTGGCACAAGTGTGGACATGTTACGCAGAGCTGCCTCGACATTAGTGTGCTTGGCACGTATTCGCTCGAATCGAGCGCTGTTCTTGCCCTTTCAGCAGCGAATCCTGCGTCTAGCGATAATGCGGATTCTGGACAGTATGATCACCAGTCATTTGGCTGAGATTCTCTTCTATTTATCAAGGTGAAACGCTGCGGCGACACGTTCGCGCGTTTTCTGCGCGATTTTCGTTCCTTTATTTTTCGTAATGGTGAAGGAATTTCGAAGCAATAAGAAAGGAATTTTCTCTCTAAGAGCAAGGTCCGATTTTTGTTTTTGTTTTTTTTCCTTTTGTTTTGTATACATGTGTAAGCGTGGCCAAGCCATTAAATTAGAAAACTTTGATTCGTGTGTTTATTGAAAATTGACTAGATCTATTGGCAGTAAATAGTCTGGAAAATAATCTGCTTGGCGTTGGTAGCGTGGGTTGTTCAATCTACCTCTTCGTGCCTACCGCAATGAACGTAATGGAGTCAAACTTCAAGACTGGTTTGTTGCACTGGTTGGTTCGTTTTCCACTAGATATCGTGCCGTTGCAAATGTATTTGTTCTCGTGATTAGACCAACTTTCGACGTTGTCATCGTGTAACATCAGGATTCTTGGTTGCAGAGTAATGCAATAATGACTACCGTTTACGTCCATTTCAAATTATAAACCAAGTTGCGAACTCGTTGTATTATATGTAAAGTTTAGTCCGTCCACAAAATAATAAGTATTTCTGGAAAAAAAAAAGAGCTTTTTGTAGATTTGACAAAACCAAACACGGAGGTTAAATTTTACATTTTTGCTATTCCTGTAGAGAGTACGTAAGAAGAGGCCAGGTATTGTTTGATATGAAAAATTACAT
>NW_028145556.1:657500-660000 GCF_977016875.1 Pavona decussata | reverse complement strand
CGTCGACGCCGACAACGAATACACTTTTTCCAGAGCTTGCAGTTTTTCGTTTTACATTTAAGAACACGCCGACTCGTTGTTCGCCATCGTGGACGAACTTGGGTATTTACGCGACCACAAAATTGGTTTCAGCGAATCCTGAACGATAGGGTTCTCGACCACTGGTGGAAAGAGTGAGCCATGCTGTGATTGTTGTCGAGCTTGAAATGCAGTGGCGGGTACGATTTGACCTTCATGAACACAGCACGTAAATAACACGTGATTTTTAGTGTTTAGTACATTTCACTTTTTCATGATTGATTGAGCTGCTTTGGGTTCTTATTAACTCATAGAAGTTATCTCTGTAACTGTCATGGGAAATTCTTTTGTTCTTTTTGACGTATCCATGGAAATTTCCCGAAGGCAATTTCACTCTGGGAAAATCGGTTGCACACAAAAAGTTGCTTCCTCGTGGATAACTAGTGTAACCTGCGCAGATGGCTTGAAATATTTCAGATGAGTTTTCTTTTTCATCGGCGACCTTAGCTGTATGTAGGTTACACGCGTCAATGTTGTATAGATGCAATTCCGGGGCATAAAGCGGCCATTGGACCCTAGACGAATGCAGTCGATAAGCTGTTCTTGTCCGTAGACATTTTTTGTCTTCCACGGTTCAGTGATACATTTGTTTATCGTTTGCACGAGGGAACTTTGTTTGCTTGGTCATTCGTCTTGCCTTCATTGCAAAACCTAAAACAATCCTCTTTCTAGGTTCTCCTAAGCTATTGGTAAACAACGGAAAGGAGCGAGAGTTCTGGGGATGCGACTGATTTGAAATTTGAAGTCGTACTTGTATCCAGTCTCGTACTCGTACTCTGATGTGAAGGTTCCTTTTATCAGCTTAGCGACGGTCCGTCTGTCCCGTTTTGGATGTACGTGAGAAATGTGGAGAGCACAGGAAAAACGTGTTGCCCGAGGCAATAACAGAGAGCTTTCCAAACTTCTTGAATGGTTCATGAATTTTTTGTTTAAAACGTAGCTACTAGAAAACGGGATAAGAAACAAACAAGCCGCGAGCGAAGAAATCTTGTGAAATGAAAACCGGGCTTTCCAACCTGTTCGTTTCTAGCTTTCTAAGAGTTTTTCCTAGATGGAATATTATGCACCAACTATTTGAATTTTTCTTTTTCTCAAGAATCTTAATTAACCTTTTTATTGTCTGACTGATTATGAAAATTCACACAAATTTGCTATTTTAAGCTTACACTGTTTACCTAAAAAGAACTTCCTATAATTCCAATACCTCATGCTATTTGACGTAAACTATATTTAAGTTCTGCCGACTACCTTAGTTTAGTAGCTTGTCTTCTGAGCTAGCCGTGCAGACTTCTTGGAATATTTCATGCAGCTGTTTGGATCGCTTTCTTCTGCAGGAGACTTGTTTTCCCTCGAATGATTTAACTTCTGCAGTCACTGAATTTACCTGCACCGTAGTTGTTGTTCATCTTTAAGGTATGTTAGATGAGTTTTACTTTTCCATCGGTTAGCTTCGCTGTCTGTAGCTTAAACATGTCAATGTTTTGTGGATGCAATGCAAGGGCGTGTACCCACAGGATTCTGTTTTTGGATACCACCTTTAGACGTCCTCTGTACGTTATCAGAGTACAGACACACGGCACTGAAATGAAATCTATTTCTTTTATGCAATAACGAAAAAAATTCGTGAGCGAGCTTCACGTTGACTTAGCCGAGGTAACAACTTTCAAGGAAACGTGTTGAATACTGCACATAATTGTGATAATGCGAAAGAATTTCACAGAGATTTTTTATCAGAACTAAATAACCTTCCAGGAGGAATTTATGACACCCAAATATTACAGCATGTCAGTCATTTATTCCGGCACCATTACCGGATTTCTATCGGCGACACATGGCTGGACAAATATTTCTCTCCTTTTCACATCACAACAAAGTTCAAGCATTTTGAACCTGGTTGAGGAATTTGAATCAGATCGAAGGTCCTACGTTGTGAGCTTGTATATTCTTGCTTTAGAGATCCAACCCAAAGTAAATAGATGGAGAACCAGCTCCACTCAAGAGAATAGGAACCTAAAGTAAGATTTGAGTACGACAACGACTTTGGAATTTCAATCCAGTTACTTGGAGAACAAAAGAAAAACGTGTGGCCTGAGGCAATAACAGAGAGCTTGCCAAGCTTCTCGAATGGTACATGGACTAGAAAACGGTATAAGAAACAAACGAGCCGCGAGCGAAGAAATCGGCTGGGAAATGAAAACCAGGCTTTCAAACAGTTCGTTTCTAGCTTTCTGAGCTCTCTTTCCTGGATGGACTTTTATGCACCAAACCATTTGTTGTTGTTTTTTTCTCAAGCAATTAAACTTTTTTATTGTCTGAATGATTATGGAAATTTACATAAATTTACTATTTTAAGCTTACATTGTTTACCTAAAAAATAACTTCTAACTGTACTTCCGGTACCTCTTGCATGTTATTGGACATT